>NW_024067879.1:0-250000 GCF_009389715.1 Phoenix dactylifera
ATTTTCTTGCAGATTTGACGTTAGGGGAGAAGGGTTTTCATCGAAAATGTCACTGTTTGCTATTTAGTTTTTTTAAATTTCAAACTCAAGACTCTAGCTATTCTGCTGACCAGTCTCCTGCGGGTATTGTAACATGGAAGGAACAATCTTGGACATTAACTCAGAAAATAACCATTTTTTTTAGTGCAATGCTATTGCTAGAACTTCTTTCACTGCTTCTAGAGAAGTGAATTATTTTTTTGTCAACATTGGTTATCAGCGGGACCCTGGATTGAGCTCGCATACTCAGGCGCTAGGCCTCTAGGTCTCTCCCTTCCAACTGTGATGGCAGCGTCCATGACCAGGCCTGATATCAACCATCTTCCTCATCTTTGAAAGTCTGTGCAGCTGTGTGTTTACTCTCATCTCTATGTGCTGAAAAAATTTTGGATACTTACCAAAAAAAAAAAAATCTTCTTAACTAGTTTTTTTACTAAGGTTTCAGATCGTTACAGATAATATCATCAAATATTTAATTATTCAATTCTTTTTTTGATCTAAAATGGAGGGAGTGAGTAACTTCTCCCAAACTTTATTGAAAGAAAAGACATATTTACAAGGAGGCTGGTAATTATACACGTAGAGAAGACAGCTTATCTAAAAGATAGTCGTGGGAAACAGAGGTTTTGGCATTACAAAGGTATTTCTACATGGAAAAAAAGTATAATATTTTATGCAAAACAGAGGCAGACGATGCTTTTCTTTTCAAGAAGATCCTTTTGAGTTTCTCTCGTGCCGGATGTTCCACATGAGTGCATGAGCAAGTGATCCCGGCCTTTTCTTAGATGCCCTGAATTTTCTTCTCCATTGTAGACCAAAAGAAGTTAAATGGGAGGCAAACCGGCAAAAATTTAACATGATAAAAGAGAGACCACAATGCTTGGCACATAGAGAGCGAATGAAAATGTGAGACCACTGAGGTAGTAGCCCAGTGGAAACATGGCCTTACTTCCAATCAAGTGGTTCCTGCTCGGACACGGGATCTAGAAGGGCGTATCGCTCTGCTGGTAGCCTTGGCGGTGCTAGGTGCGATGTACTTACATGTGGTATTCGTGCTGTGAGCTCAGAGGGATAACCGAAGCCCGACCCACGGTGGGGAGGGTATGAGTAAAACCGGCAGGGGTGCTCAACATACGGTCATTTCTGCCCGCATCGAACATTTTCGCCCAGTGAAAGTGGGGGCTGCTACGCGGGGGTAGGCTTGTCCCTTCCTCCTCCATTCCTCTTTTGTTTCAGCCAAAAAAAAAAAAAAAAAGGTGGAGAAGCAGTCTTTAGAGCGGAAACCACCAAAGGAGCAGCCTACGCTTACCCTCCAACCTTTCCTTGCCAAATTTTTTCTAATATGTTGCTTGTTTTCTAGGGCTAGCCAAATGAATACTTTCACCTTTTCATGTACTGGAGCCTTCTAAAATCATCTTGTAGAATTGATAACGAATTCCTGCCGCTATTAATGAACTTGTAGCATGAATCAACTCTATACTTCCCCATCTCGACAAGGCTTCCACACTAGCACATCAACATAATCAATAGGATGAACAGATGAGAGCAAGTCCCGCAATTGGTCCATTTGTGCTTGACTCTGAGGACTGTGAGAGGACCAAAGACCTTGATATTCCAAGTGCGCCCTTTTGCTCCTCCATAAGGAAGCAATTGAGACGTTCCGCTTGACTGCTCTAAGAAACAAATCATGGAAATAAGGATTCAAAGAGAATCGGTCCTAGCCAACAATCTTCCCAGAATCTAATGTTTTCACCATTACCAAGCTTAAAGAAAACACAATTTCCAGACTAGGTAGGCTCTGAAGGGTCGTCGTCTGACATGCATGGCAAATCTACTTTCTCGTGTAGTGAGCAGTCGTAAAACTTGCTTCCCTCCAAATAGATTCACTGCCACTCACCAACACCAGGAAGCACAATCAATCTCCAAGCCCATTTTGCAAGAAGGGAGAGATTTCGAATTTCTGAGGTTCTTGAGGGCAGCACGAAGTCTCTTTAAATTGTCGACCCACTTGGCGGCTGAATTAGAACATCTTCTAATACTCTGCCAATACCCAAGAACCAATTCATCCAAACCGACTTCCTTCGTCCACCAAAGTTCGCACTTGAAAGTATAATGATTTGGAGGTTTCATGTTACAGTCAAGAACGATTGGTACATGATCTGATGCCGAACTAACCAAAGCCTTCTGTACCGCCAATGGGGACAGGTCATCCCAACCGAAGGAGAAAGAAAGCAGTCCAGCCTTGCCATTGATCTAAGTGAAATCCCTCCCCTTGAGATCAATGTTGAAGAGCTGAAGTGAAGAGATAAAATTTTGTAACAACCTACGACCTCATCCAAAATGGCTAGGCGGAAGATATTATTTGAATTTCTTGATCCTGTGTAAGTACTCAAGATCTACTTTGACGTCCTAGACATGCTAAGGGTTTAAATATATTCAAATCTAATTACAAACACCATGATCGGCCCATGGTCAGCTCCAATAGATCCGTGCTGCAGTATCTCCTAGTCCACATAGGTTATAGGTTAGTCTGCTCTGATACCATTTGTAACAACTCAAGACCTCATCTAAAATGGCTAGCCTGAAAGTATTATTTTGGTTACTTGATCTTGTATAAGTATCCAAGACCTACCTAACGAATAATGATAAACCACGGTGCTCCCAACGTGCTCGTGTGAAGAGAGGGATTATCCAAACTATTTGTGGTTTGTTCTCACCCGAAGAGAGGTATTTCAGTTTCAATCAAATTGCTATTCGCGACCAGCTTTGCGACCTATCAAAATAACTAATGTGGGACTAAACACACACCCACACAGGTTCTCACAAAATCCATGAAAGCTAAGGAGTCATGCACACCCTGTGGATTTCCTCTTTCTATTTGAGGAGCCTTGGTGATGTTGAAAATCACCACCAAGCAACCATAGTCCTCTGAATTCTCCTCTGATTTCAGCTAGCTCATCATAAAATCCACTCTTGAGGCTCTACCATTAGGGCCATAAACAGAAGAGATGATAGAGATGTTTTTAGAGAGGTGCCACGCAGCTCCACTGTAACCGAGTATGTCTTAATGGATTGGACTCCTCTGTTTGAGAGAATAAGATTGGACTCCACCCGATCATGATACCACCAGCTGAGCCCAATGCATTTTGATAAGCCCAATCTGAAGTTTTAGCACCCCCAATGGATTGAAGAACTCTAACTGAATCTCTTCATCAAAAAAAAAAGAACTCTAACCGACGGAGAACAAAGCTTGGATTCTTGAATTAAGAAGATGCCGCATTTAGATTCCTGAACCTGCTCACGAGCAGCTCGCCTTTTAGTAGGAAGGCCCAAGCCTCTAGTATTCCAAGAGAGTATGATCATAATAAACATCCCCGTGGCAACAAAGAAGAAGCGTTGAAAAGAAGAACTAATATGGGTTGGTCTAGGTTATGCTCGGCATGTATTGCAGACTAGAGCTATATTGCTTGAGAGAGATTCGACTACAGTTATTGGCTTGGTCCAACAGAGTGTTGGCGGTATAGACGAGTACTATCCTTTGATTCGAGACATCAGGGTTATGGTTCGTGGCGAGATGGCTTTTCAGGCTAAGCACGTCTATAAAGAGGCCAACGGAACTACCGACTGGGTGGCTTTATATGTGGCCAACCACTTTAAAGATACTCTTTGGGTTGAAGAGAGGGAGTTGCCTAATGTGCTCCAGGATATGTTGTCTTTTAACTTTTTTGGATATATCCATACTAGATTGTAGTAAAGAGAGAGAGAGAGAGAGAGAGAGAGAGTGAGAGAGCCTGCCTCAAAAACTTGTTACCAGACATAGATAAGAAGGGTGCATGACTTCCCATGGTGGTACACGAAAGAGGCTCAGCGGAAGCAGTATCCCACATAGTATCTCCAAGTCAACCTACCCAGACAAGCCAAAGAGAAATCAAAAAGTAAGCCAAGGAGACTCCCCAACACATATGGAAGAAAAGGGGGAATATTGAAGGATAATGTACAATATAAGAAACAAAAATCCATGTTGTCCATGAAAAATTTCTGATATTCTGTGAACTGATCCAACTCATCAAAATCTCATCTTTATCACTTAACGGGTCTTGTGGATCTTGAAGGTACTTCATTCAGAATTTTGATTTGAAGTCTCTTTTGTGCCCTTTGCTATAGGGATTTAAAGTTTTTGGAGATCTTAGGATTTCTAGTTCGTCAAGTTACCTTTAACAATTATTTCAGCTTTATCCTTTGTATTTGATTACGTTGGTTGCAAGGAATCCAATTGACTCATTTTTCTTCCTTGGACAGAGGTGAATATAAAGAATTAATCATCATTTCTTTAACCACTATGTTCAGCTTCCCACCGCCGTTCTATTGCCTCCTCTCGCCAGGGAAAGTTAACGTAGCAACTACATTCATTGGCTTCTTTCCCGAAAAAAAAAAAAAAAAAGTTCAACCATATAAAAATTTGGTTACTGGTTTTAACAAGTTTGTCTAATGTCAATATCAAAGCCCGTTTGTTATTTCTTTTTCTTCTTTTTGTTTTTTTTATTTAAGGCTGCATTTATTATTTTTATTTTTTTTGCGCTAAAGCGGGCATTTCATATATTGTAAGTATGGATACGTCCAATAAAATAAAAAAACAACAAGTTTCGAAGAGCTCTAAACAACTCTGTCTCTCAAACCTATAGGGCTCATTTGGTTTGCGAGAAGCATTTTCCCTCCTAGGAATATGATTCTTGGGAAGAAGATTCCTAGTAAGAGAATGCTTGGAAATGTCCTTTTGGCATGTTTGATTAAATATGGAAAAGTGACAGATATTCAGAGCGCTTATGTTTGGTTGACCATCTAATTTTTTGAAAAAGTTATGTGTAATTCGTATTATATCCTTAATAAAAATTAGGTCTTTAATGCCTATTTAATGCTGAAGGGTTTTTTTGGAAAAAAAAGATGGAGTGATTCTCGCCTCATGGGAAAGTAACTTTTTCATATTTCTCATGGAAAAGACTTTCTCATAAAATGTGGGAATCGTATTCCTATGGGAATACAACTTTTTCATCTTTCTCCTTTAAAAACTCTAACCAAACAAAATGCATCTCATTACTTTCCCGTTGACCACACTTTCCTCTCTTCTTTTTCCGCAAACCAAACGAGTCCATAGGATACCTTTAGAGCGGCAGGCCACATAAAAAGCCATCCAATTTGCGGCTTTATTGTTCTTTCTGAACACATGCTTAGTCTAAAAAGTCATTCCATCACTCACCATCGTCCAAATATTTCATAACAGCATACCCTCCACCGCCCCTAGGGCCACCCAAGGTTGCATTTATTTTGCCAGCCAGAAACAAGATGGAGCCTAAAAGGTAGGTAATTACCCCACCAACTACATCAATAGCTTTTGTTGCGGTAAAAGTCTGCCGGACAATGAGACGTAATAATGTTTTCTATTCAAGATATCTGTGTGCTTGTTTTGAGTAGCAGTAATATTTTCGGATACAGACGTCTATTTTGATTGGCTGATAGAAGGCGCAGGAGACAAAGGGGACACTCAAACAATGGAATCGAGATTATATTGGAAACCTTACCAACTAAATTGATGAGGTAAAGCGTGCCGGAGTAGTGATCTGCGACAGAAGGAAGACCTCCTTGCTGGTTGTTTGTCCTAAATTTAATCGGCTAGGGCGCAGAGTCATCTTCATAAAATCTCAATTTTCTGGAGGTTGTTGGACCGAAGAGATGATGATTGTGAATTCTTCGAAAGATTGTTGGAGCAAAAAAAAAAAAAAAACTGGTAGCAATGCATTAGAAATAGTTTTATTCGCAACTGGTCTATCGATTAACCTGGCTTTGCCATCCGAATCTGCCATGTCTATCTTGCCTTCATTTTACTTTTTTCTTCTCGGTAAAGGCCGAAGAGCGGAGTATAGGGAGACAACATTTACTTTATTCTAAGGGAACAACCAGTATGAGACTAAATATATACTGACACAAATTCCCGCATACTCTTTTGGTTTAATTACTAACTTTTTTGCTGGACTAAGAATCCAAATTCAATCATAAATACCATCTAACTGAAATTCGATCATAAGTATTTATTCGGAAGAGTTTTGTTAACCTGGAGTTATTTTGGACTCTGCTAACATGTGGATCCAGATGAATTCTTGCTTTATGTTTTGAAAATGGCTAGTTTCTTCTAGTAATAAAATTGGTTAACAAAGATGATGGTTAATTGGTTGCAAAGCTGATGTACTATCTAACGATTGTAATACAATTATTTGGAGCCTATTTCAAGAAAGACTGTCATGAACATGAAAATGGGTTAAATGAGGGCAACTTTGGGTTAGTTCAAATTTAAACAAGTGAAATAATTGGTCTAATACATTAATATCACAAGTTTATCCATTCGGTAGGGCAATTGTTATTTGTAGGTGTTTGTCTAGGTTGGGATAGGCATATACTTTCCTATTCGGTGGCAGATATCAATTAAGATTCTCTACGAGGGTCGCACTGCAAAATACTGTGAAACTCTTGATAGCCGCTATCAGAAGATGGACGACCATCAAACAACACACGTCGTGTATGATGCAGTAGCACTTGTGGACCGTCTTATTTGATGGCGATTTATCTATTCATAGTCGGAGGTTGTATAGCATTCTGCAATACATCCCACAAATGGTAAAAGATCCGTGCTCGACAAACATTAGTCTATTTGAGTGAGCTAAATGTCCATCTAGTTCACTGTTACCGTTGTTCCAGTTGCCTTTGCCACACTGCAGGTATAAAGTACTTCCCTTCGAGCACAAGGAGGTATTGTGGCAAAGTAACTTGCCCCACCTAGCCATTGCCGGTATAAATGTGAAAAACATTCATCCCTGCAAGCATGTGTATGATGCCATTTTGAGTGAAGTTTTGGATTGTGGCAAATAGTATCATAGTGGCTCATCGAGGCTGGCCACGAGCTGATCGTGATGCTTGTGGATTAGATTTGAATGGATTTAAACTCTTAATCTAATGAGAATCAAGGCTTAAGTAAAAAAAACATTTAAAGATTCATGCACGATTAAGAAACTCAAAAATTATTTTCCAACTAGCTATTTTGGACGAAAAACTAGTTGTTGGAGCCAGTGAATTTCTCTAAGTCCCTCTAAAGTCATCAACCATGCAACAAACGTACCAAACGCTGAAAAAGTCATAACCACTTTTTGCAGATAAAAAGCAACCGTGTTGCTACTTTATTCCAGATGGAGAATGGTGTGAGAATTGGCTTGGACATTGACACGGTGCCGTTAAGAGTTATGCTCGGCAAAATGCATCATATTGTACACGCAAGTTGGAAATTATGGAAATTAATGAAGGATCATCATTATTGGGGAGATGCCAGTTAGCTAGTTGGAAATTATCAACTTCATTAAAATTCTTCCATCAAAGCATATTCTAACAAATACATCCGTGCACAAACACCTTCTCCCATCAAAATGCACCATTCATTTTTCCGTTGTAGGGTGCAATATTTTTCCTTTGCTGATCTGGCCACTTGTATGATCATTCGTGCAACCGAATGATCAACTTTCTTTCGTGATGTCCAGGAATCACACATGTTGCTGGAAACTGGACCCGGAGATGGCCGCGGACCGAGGAGGAGGAGCTCCGGCGAGAGTGGCGGATGGCGGTACGTCGGCGGGCGGTGTCCTCCGGAGGACCTGCAACAAACCGGTGGCCGGGGTTAAGCCAGAGGGGGGCTTAATTTTGGAGAAGGAGATGGACTGTAAATAAAAGTTCCAAGCCCTCCCTTGGGAGGAAGAAGCCCCTTTTTAGAAGGAGAAGCTCCCCTTTATAGGAGGAGTGCCAGGTTACCTGTGATGTGACTGGACGAATTAATGGGTTACCGTCACGATTCGACGCGGGCGTGGAAGTAATGAGTTGCCGTGGATGCCCCGTTCCCATCATGGGAGGAGATGGTGTGCAGTCATAGCTTGCTTGTGACGTGCAGTGCAATCCATTCTTGGGAATGGTGAGGCGTTGACAGTCGTAGCAGGGTATGGTTCCTAATTGATATGTCGTGGCGTGGCCGGCAAGTAAAGCATGGTGCGGTAAGGCTGCTGCAGGGTATGGCCGCAGCATGTGGACGACGAGGTCGGTCTTTTGAGGTCAGCTCGGCCTTCTGTGCTCGACCTTCTGTGCTCGGCCTTCTGAGCTCGACAGCCTTCTGTGCTCGGCCTTCTGGTCTCGGCCTTCTGAGCTCGGCAGCCTTCGGAGCTCGGCCTGAATGAGCTCGGCAGCCTACATGAGCTCGACCTTACTGTCGGATTTGGATGCTTTAATTGTATTTATGGAATGGTCCATTTTTTCCCCCAACAACACCTTGCATAAATTTTGAAATACTCCAATATCTTTCTTGCATCGTAAAAGAAAGAAAATCGTTCTTTCGTGCGAAAGATTCAACATAAATTTTTTTATAGCGCTCTCGAATAAATACACCCAACAATAGCTACTTTCAAAATAATAACTTAGAGATAAATAGAAGGTATTCCAAATTATATATATATATATTTTTTTTTGATAAACCGGCAACTCATGCTAGATGAGCGTGAATGCATCTAGAGCAATCCGAACCAAGAAAGAGATGCAAAGCGGGAAGGACGGCCTCAATGCTCCCAAATGATCATAACTTCATTATGATCAGTCACACGTAAGAAATCATCCAATCACTTATTCCATTAATTTTTCTCTAAAAATATAATTAATTATAATAATAATAATAATAATAATAATAATTTTAGATTTTTTTTTTGGATACAACGGCTACTCACACAATTCTGATATAGCTACACTGAACAGAGAATCAAAAGTAACAATCTAATAAAACTGTGAAGAATGAATATTTTGGTCGGTCCATAAAATTTTTCTAAAATATTATACTATATAAAATGTAAGTCAATCGACAGCTTTATTTATTTTTTTTATACATATATACTTTTTGAAAGGTACTGCAGTATCTTGTTAGTATGGTTCTTTGTTTTTTTTTTTTTTTGCGCTAAAAACGGGCAATTCATACTATTATCAGGTACGAGCATGTTGGCCGAGTCCCACCTTATATGAGGTGGGACCCAGCAATTTAAATAAAGAAAAAAAGGAGAGAAAAAAGAAAAGGAAACAAAAAGAGGAAAAAGAGGGGGTTAGCGTTCATTATTCTATTGGAAAGTGGATGAGAAGAAAAAGAGGGTAGCCATCTTGATGAAGTGCTTGTGGAATCCATCTCAAGAAGGAGGTGAAGATCTTATTCAAGGCATCTCAAGAAAAAGAAGAACCTTGTGCAAACCTACACTCGGTGAGATTGTTCTCATTTTATTATTGGAGCCTAAACTCTTTTTCATATAAACTCTTTTTTTGTGATCCAAAGAAGAGATCCTTGATGTATGTGATCCTCTAGTTTAGCCTAGAGAAGATACTATATAAGCCCATTATTGTTGATAGTGGAGGTTTATGGTGGACTTAGGTCCGATGTTTTTTTCCCTCATATTGGAGGGTTTTCCACCTAAAAATTTTTGTCGCTCTCTTGTGGTTTGATTTTTTTTGGTAGTTCTTACATTGATTAATTATTGTGGTATTCTCATTCTACTCACACAAAGATAGGAAAGTTTTCATCTAGTGAAGGGGTCTTTCCTAACAATCGACAGCTCTATTTATTATTTTTTTATACATAAGTACTTTTTGAAAGGTACTACAGTATCTTGCTAGTGTGGTTTTTTTTTTTTTTTTTTTGCTAAAAACGGGCAATTCATACTATTATCGGGTACGAACACATCCAGTAGAATCTGCAAACAAAAGGTTTTGGAATGCACCAGGCATGTCATCCCCACCAACCCAAAGAGTACCTTCTGAGTGGCTCGCAATATACGCCGCCATCTAGTCTACCGTCCCGTTCGTCTCACGATATTTTTCACCATCAATCATATATTACAAAATAAAGAGTAAATTCCGCCAACACTGTAAGGGTCCTTCCAGATCCAGCTAATCAGTGTGGTTGAAGTATGGTTATTTGTTTTCAATAGACTGGATTGTTTCAGGGGCTGGGCCAGCTTCACATGCCTCGCAAAAGTTTCCTGCAGGCAAGAAGACAAACACAACCACGCCGAGAGAATCTTTTCTGCGGCCCACTGCACGGTCATCAACCACAGCAGCAGCGCTAGTGGGTGACGGTCGCAGTGGCCATCCGTTTCTCTCTCTCTTTGTCCCAACTCCCCTGTACGCTTTCCAATTCCCGCCTCGATCTCTCCACCACTTCTCCTTTGTTTTTTTTTTTTTTTGGAGTCCGTCGTGCTGCTGCTTCCACGAAGCCGGTTTTGGTCTCCCTGCAGAGCACGAGCCCCAAGACCACGTCGTGTCGCGTGAACTCCCCCCACAAAAAATCTTTTTCTTTTATCTCTTAGCGTTCAAACAATATTTTACGGTTTCTCTTTTAATCCGTACCTGACAGTCTGACTCCCGTCACACCAACCACATTCACCCCATTACCCTCACCACCTGGCACGCGCACACACACACTCTCTCTTCTCAATCACTGTAACACGTACTGGAAAACCTACCCCACCTTTTCTTTATTTCTTTACTTCATTAATATCTTTTTATTCCTTTCTCTCTTCTTTTTTATAAATAATTCGTATAATATATCTACTAAAATTAAAAAATAATAATAAAAACATACCGTTTCAAACTATAACACTTCTTAATGAGCAACAAAAAAGACGATACAGTGTGTAGCTCTATTCATCTTTTGAAATATATGAACAATTTCGATCGAGCGACAATCAGACACTAATCTCTGTATGCTCGTGGCTATCCTTCGATTCCAAAAATTACAAATTCACTTAGTCACTATAATAAAGTCATCTTTTAAGGTGATACTATCCGTCCTCAAAATTCTTTTTGCATAGGTGACCGAACCCAACCCCTCCTCTTTGGATAGACAGCTTTTCTGTCTAATTCACATAATATCTTCAAAATAAATGGCCATATAAAAAGTAATTCAGTCTCCAGCTTTGTTAGTTTTTCTAAATACGTATTTAGCCTAAAGCTGCACCATCCTCCCTCGACAGCATTCAAACAATATTATTTTTTAATCCGTATCTGACAGTCTGACTCCCGTCACCCCCACCACTTTCACCCCATTACCGTCACCACCTGGTGTGCACACACTCTCTCTCTCTCTCTCAGTCACTTTAACACGTACTGCAAGACCTACCACCACCCTTTCTTTATTTCTTTACTTCATTAATATCTCTCTCTCTCTCTCTCTCTCCCCTCTTTTGTTGCCTCTTTTTCTACTTCGAGGAAGAAACGAACGAGTGAGGACAAACAAGGCAAGTGCATAACCTAAATTTAATTTATTTATAAAACAAATTAAAATTTTAATTTAAATTTATTAAATAGATAATTTAATCTGATTTATGTAACTTAGTTATTAAATGATCGTGTCAAGTTAAATAAAATTTTAATAAATTATATTTTAAACAGTTTTGAATGTATTAAATGAATCTAATTAGAACCCAATTTAATTATTGAACAAATCAAAAAAAATAAATTAAATAAATTTAAAATTTAAAATTAAATATAAATTATTTAATAAATAAATTAAATTTTGTAATTTAAATTTATTATGTTATTTTTTTTGCTGTTTCTTTTATTTTACTTTGAAGAAGAAAAAACAAGTGGAAACAAACAAGACAGTCCTCGATGTACTACTCGAAGGGGCGCAATTGGATCAGGTGGCATTATATATAAATCGAATCAGATGTTAATTATATTAAAATTTATTAACCCAAATCTAATTTATTTCTTAAGCGGATTAAAATTAAAATTTTAAATTTATTTAATAGATAATCTAATCTGATTTACATCATTTATTTATTAAACATATCGGGTCAAGTTAAATAAATTTTTGAAAAATTATATAGATTTAAATAAATTAAGTAGATTAGATTAAATATGTCAGGAATATATTTTAAAGAGATTAAACAGATTTTAAATACATTAAATGAATCTAATTATGGCCCAATTTAATTATTAAATAATTCAAAATTAATTAAATATATTTAAAATTTAAAATTGAAACTAACTTATTTAATAAATAGATCAAAAATAGATCGATCCGTTTATAATCTAAATTTATTTATGTAGAATTTAAATATACTTAAAACAGATCATTTACGTATCAGATCATAAATTGCCATCCTATTCTGCTCGTCGACCAGCTACATTATTATATTGTAGTATTATTTACTTTATTTAACGTCACGGGTGAGGTACAGAAGGGGCAGGGTTCTCTTTTTTATCTGAGCTCAGCAACGCCAAGAGTGAGAGCCAGGGAGATGGAAACCATGTTACTTCTCCGCTTGTCGGCTCTGCTGCTGCTGCTGCTGCTGCTACCGGCGGCATTGCCGTCGGAGGCCGCGACGCTGGCGCTGTACAACCGGTGCCGGGAGACGGTGTGGCCTGGCATCCAGCCGAGCGCCGGGAAGCCCATACTCGCCCGCGGCGGCTTCCGCCTGCTCCCCAACCAGGCTTACTCCATCCGCCTGCCCCCTGGCTGGTCCGGCCGCGTCTGGGGCCGCCAGGGGTGCACCTTCGACCCCGCCACCAGCCGCGGCCGCTGCGCCACCGGCGACTGCGGCGGGAACCTCTTCTGCGCCGGTCTCGGCGGTTCTACCCCGGCCACCCTCGTGGAGATCACCCTCGGCCAGGGCCAGACTCAGGACTTCTACGACGTGAGCCTCGTGGACGGCTACAACCTCGGCATCTCCATGACGCCGTTCCGAGGGAAGGCATCCGTCGGCGGCGGCGGCGGGGGGGCGCGGTGCGCGGCTGCGGGGTGCGTGAGCGATCTGAACGCGGTGTGCCCGGCGGGGCTGGCGGTGAGAGACGGGGGGCGAGGTGGGGGGAGGGTGGTGGGGTGCAAGAGCGCGTGCTCGGCGTTTGGGTCGCCGAGGTACTGCTGCACGGGGAGCTACGGGGGGCCGCAGCAGTGCAAGCCCACGTCCTACTCGCGGCTGTTCAAGACCGCATGCCCCCGGGCTTACTCCTACGCCTACGACGATGCCACAAGCATCCTCACCTGCTCCCCGGGCGCCAGCTACCTCGTCACCTTCTGCCCCCACCACTGATTCATTTCAACATCAAACCATCACCAAACATGGCTGCTTGCTGCTGCTGTCATGATGCATTGCCTCATCTTACTACTTCATACATACATATATATATATATATATATGTAGTGGTACTGCTAGGAGCTACTAGGAATAGTTTGTACTACTTCTCATGGATCTTATGACATCTAGTCTTATCTCCTTGTTAGTTTACTTCTATATATGTTATCACCTGATGCTTCTATCTCATGTTTGGATTTGTATTTCAGTTAGTGTGTTGGAAGTTAAGTGAAGGACTTTGGCATGGTTGATGGAAATTAATTGATGAAATGGCTTCACTCAGAGGAGAAGGGCAGAAATAACAACAATGTGTTTGTTGCCTATGAAATCTAAGAAATTTTCGGAACCAAAGAGAAATATTTTAAAGAGGATTTATGAATTATTGCTTGGTTTCTTGTCGGATTTTTTCTTACTATGTGATGTCTGAAGAATGTGGAAATGAATCAAAGGGGGAATGGTAGGGAGATGGGGAATATGCAAGCCTTCTTGATTGCTTCTATGCAAAATATGAGATTTGTTGAAGCATCATTTTCTATCATATAGATCTAAGGCAGTTTCTTCAGAATGTGATTAAAGAATATGGCTATGTTTGTTTTTTTTCTTTATTTCAGAGAGAGATCCTCTGCTGTCTCTTGGTAGTTTTTTTTTTTTTTTGGAAAAACAAAAAATTATTCTTTGATAATTAGAATAATGTTTTGGCGTTGCTTCCATCGCTAGTAACATCAAGATTTCCATATGAACGAGAGATTTTTTGATAAAGAAGACATCTAAGCTTTAGGTTATTTCATATTGTTCTTCTCCAAAAAATTAAAGGCTTGGATAGTCTGGTAACAGGGAAAGAAATTGCAAACTATAGATCTCGGTGGAACAGAGTTGTTTTCCAAGAGAGCCAGAGTCTCCATTCAATGTTTTGCATAATATGCTCAAATTCTTGCTTGCTTCTGATGCTTATTATGGTCCCTAACAGTATTTTAGGACAAATTAGAAGCAAGAAAAATTCAACAGGATTTTCCCTTTAATGTCAAGGGGATTCCAATAAGGATTTCATTAGAAAGCAAAGATTGTCCTCAACAATTTAAGGACAAGTTACACCAAACAAAAACTTGGATAATATTAGTGGTCAATCGAGGGTATATATGGAGATTTGTCTACTCCTAGAAACCCAAATGGTGGATTTTGGTGGCTATAAACTTAAAATATCAATAAATAAATGATAGTAAGCTCTAACTTGTATCAGCTTTAAGAAAATTTGAACTTCCAATTCAGGCTCGCACCTCTCTGCTCAGCAACCAGAAATTCTGAATTCAAATCTTGGATGGTCCATTTCCAAATATTTGAGACTGGATAATCACAGTTTAGGTGGAAGTCCCTCATTTTATCTCAGAAAAACATGCTAAAACTTCTTGTTTATTCCTCTAGCTTCAGCTTTACTTCAATTCATAACATTATAATATCTCAGCTTCATATAGCTTCAAGTTTGGAGCTATTAGCTTCAGTATTTAAGACTCAGCTTAAAGCTCTGATTCCAGCAAAAAATGAAGGGCCATACTCTTTAACACAAGTATAAGAGAAAGCTTTGCTCCCAAGTAGAAAGCTCTAACGAAGCCACAATCTCAAGTGAATAAGAAGAGGTTTAACCTCTCCAATTTAGCAAAAAAGGATGGTGGGGATAATGTTAGAGATGGACGTAAAGCTCAGTAAATACTTGCATGCACATACACACGCATGCATAATAAAACTGGTTGCGGAATTGGGTGTGGTTTAGTCTACACCTGATGCTGCCAACAAGGTTATGGCTTTGATTTTAAGAACCAAACCCAACCCAACAGCATATTAGGTCTAATTTTCGACCCAGATCCTAGATTTCAGGTCAATTACAGGGCAGACTGTGAGAGGAGCAAACCCTCAGGCAGTTGTTATTGGATGTTATGCCAATCCTTCTAACAAGATGACCATGAAATAATGGTCATTACTTCAATTTCCCATCATGCATCATATCCTCTGCATTATGAAGGGCCTCTGAATCTGATGAAGTAGTTGTTTTGTAGCTACAAAGACCATTATTCTGCTCTCTGCTCATTCTCAAGGTGGATTTAGCACTTTTTTTGCAGAAGATTTAGCCTCATGATCAAGTCCTTCCAGCAGACCAGGGAGGTGGATGTATGTGCTCAGACACCATGGAAGGTATCCAAGATGTTCCATATGCACACTGTTATGTTGTCATAGGTGTGGTAGATGCATTCCATTGCTCCAACAGAATACAAGCAGCTTCATTTATTAAAAATATGGCACTGGAACTGAAATCAATACAGGGGGGGAAATTAATGGGGAAAAAAAAAACAGTTATATAGACAAACATACATCATTATACGATGATGGATAGCTGCAATCATCGTGCACGACCGGCATCAGAGATCCAGGCTATAGGCCAAATGACACCAAGCTGATAACATCCTCAATTTAATTCCCTTTGGGAAAGATAAAATCTTCTACCACACCAAATTATTCTAGCTTGTGCAGCAACAGTTGGATCCTGTGTTGTTGAAAATTGTCATATGTGAGAGTGAGGGAATATGTGCGCGCGCGCGAGAGAGAGAGATATTTGGAGTTCTTCTCTAGTGAATGGAAGCCAGCCATTCCTAAGATGTTTCACGCACTCAAAAAATGCCATTGTCTTATCAGTTCTATTGACAGTAATCCTGCTTCCACGTTCTTCACTGCGTTAACTCAGAACGAGCACAAAGATCATGATCTTAACAGTTCTATTGAAAATGATCTTGTTTGCACATCCTTCACTGAATTAATTTAAGAAGAGAATTTGTTGATCTACGAGCACAGTACTTCTCTAGAGTAGCCTTAAAAGTACTGCTTATCAGATCTAACTAGCCAAGAATGCCTGAACTTTTGACAAGAGTTGTCCTTCTCCAACATTTGTTATGGAGCGGGCCTAGGTTCAGGCGGTAGAGATTATTCATACCGAATTGTTGGATGGGCCTTTGATAGCTCGGGGCACCTAGGGATCTACTTCTGCTCGTGTAGCATCTCGAAAGGTGTTCTTCACCTAAAAGTTTCCACCCCCGAGTTTTCTCAAGGACAATTTTGATGGATGTGTACTAGATGGCAGCAGGAGGAAAAGTGTGGGCTTTGTTATCAGAAGCCCGGATTCAAGGGTGGTTGTGGCTGGTGGTTGCCAAATCTTCGACACCTCGGTCCCGGAGGCTGAGCTATGGGGCGTGGGTAGAACTGGGCCATGCTCGTCGGGTGTTGCGGGCCAGAGTAGTACTGCTTGAGGGTGATTCGGCTATGGTTATTGACTGGATCCAGAGTGGCGTCGGTAGTATAGGTGGGTGTCACTCCTTGCTTCGAGACATCTAAGCCATGATCTATGGCGATGTGACCTTTTAGGCTAAGCACGTGTATAGAGAGACCAATGAGGCTGCAGACTGGGTGGCCTCGTACGTGGCCAACTATTCTGAAGATGCCTTTTGGGTCGGGGAGAGGAAGATGCCTATAGCGCTTCAGGATTTGTTATTTTTTGACCTTTTTGGATATGTCCGTAATAGAATTGTATGAATCATCTGTTTCGGCAACAAAAAAAAAAAAGTTAGTTAAAAATATTGCAAGAATAAGATCCACTCATGTCACATTACAAGTTGAGTTATGTCATGCACATTCAATACCCAAATCTGCAATTAGTTACAGTGTATAGAACTTTCTCTAAATGTTCATCACTGTATGCCCCAGAAACTAGAGAATATAAGAGAGAAAAAAAGTGGAGAGAACATAGAATCATATGTTCTTCACAAACTAAGTACAGATTTAGTCAGATATGATGTAATTGTGTGTGTAGAAGGAAACTTAATTTTAGCATTGTATCTGCCTTGCCTGTTTCTTTTTTCAGGACTTTTCATATCGAAGTCTTTGTATCTTGTTGTATAATTTGCCTATATTCATGCACATATTTCGTGAATCATCATCTTCATGGTCCCAGATTTTTTCAACAATAAGGCAAGGGATCAAGAAAAGGATTGAGCAAACTTCAAAGATCACAAAACCCAAATCAACCATCTGAAATTGGTGCCAAATGATTAGCTAGAGAAACTTCAGGCAGGAAATAGGATTGACAGGTTCTATCATGAGACAACTCTTGCTCTGATGTCTCACTCCCACTCCAACATCAAACTACTACTACATTAAACTTGCCAATACCACATTGGCTCTCACATAAAAGACCAACCCATGCTACTTCATCATGATCGACATCAGGTCAAGCCATCTAGTAGTTTTTTTTTTGGGGGGTAAGCCGGCCTCTCAATACTTAGCTGTGAAACGCCCAGAACAGTCACAGCACAAAACGCGATCTAATGCCAACGGCACACGATCGAAAATACTCCAAAAAACACTCCCAGAGTGGTGGGCTGCAAAGAAGACGACCCAGTGCACTGCACTGTTCGCCTCCCGAAAAATATATGAAGCCCGAAATGACTCGAACTCCTTCGCGAGTCGCCAAATATCCCAGAGTAGGGGGTGCAACTCAGACCTGACTTGCCGGCTCCGGATCCAGCCGATCACTATGGCCGAGTCGCCCTCGAGGAATACCCGCCTAGCACTCAGGTGCACTCTGGCATATACAAGGCCCTCCCACGCCGCACGCAACTCCGCCATAAGAACGGACCCATCAAATATACGCCGACCCCCAGTTACAATCATCCTGGAGTCCTGATCACAAAACCCAAGCCGCATCTGTTGTCGCCCTCTGATATACTGCCGTCGAAATTTACCTTGAAGCCATCTAGTAATTTGTGATGTTTACTCTCACATACAAGATTAAGTGTATTGCAGTTATGCGCCCTGCATTCTAAAATACAAAAACAGTTTAACATCTATGAGTATTCTTTCAAATGCATCCTCCGGCTCCTGTCCTTTTGGATGGGAAATAACTTTGAAGGATTGCGGGGATGATGATGTGATAATAACTTTTTAAAAGTATGGGTGAAAGGTAAGATTGAAAATGGATCAGATACTAATATATTGATATCTGTAGATAGGAGTATTAAATAGATAAAAATTAGTATCTATGTTTATTTTGAATAAATATAGATGTGAATCAGGTATTAAATATATCTATATTTATTTTAAATTAATATAAATACTAGTTAGATATTAATTATATCTATATTTTTTCTATTCGAATATGAATATAAGTTGGATATTATTCTGATACAAATCATATGATGAGTGAAATTTAATATTAAAAACTAAATAAATAATAAATCATAAGTGATAGGTCCACTATTAAGATTGTAAACGATAATGGATTAGGTCGTAGTTATTAAACTTGCATAAAGATCAATTTGACCAAGAGTTTAGATCATTAATCCAACCAAATTTATATAATAATATATCCAAAATAAAATATGAATATATATTATTAAAAAATTTCTATATATTGCTGTTTTTTCCATGAACTTGGTGAAAAATATACAAAATAATTCATAAAGGGCCCAACCGGATTCAAACCACTGACCTATTGATGTGCAGTCAATTGCTCCACTGAGCTATGAATCCCACTATTATGCTTAATGTATAATAGATTGTACACAGCTGGTACCAAGTCCGAATAAGAGATGAGGTTTGCTGCAACTGAAAGCCAGTTTTATTTAAAACTGCCATCACATCTTACGAACATGAATCAGAGAAGAGAAGACTATGCATCGTATTAGAAAATTAACTTGGTATACTTTACTGTAAATTTATTGTAAAAAAAGGAGGGACATTTTTCTTTATGATTTATTGTTGGTTGCGTCCACTTGTTTTTTGCCCACTTTGACGGTCTTCTACGTAAACAGGAATGTGTTACTGGACTGTCTTTTCACAAATTATTAACTGAGATTTGCAAATGAGGTGTGCACACTTTTATATGACTAAGTTGACCTAAAAAGGGTCACAGATGCTGAATTTATAGAACAATTCTTTTCTCACAAATCAAAATGTATGTTTGTTTTAGTGTCTCTTTTTAAATTTTGTCTTCCTTTACAACAGGAATTCCACTAAACCTGCACCACCACACCTGGAATAAGTCGCAAGCTCATCTTTATCAGCAAAGAAAGGCATATAAGAAAATAAAAGAATAACCCTTTTCCATGGATGTTACTCTATGTTACAACATAAGGTGATGCGCTGATAGCCTCTTTCCATGCAACATACATTTAATTCAATATCCTCAACAAAGTACACAAATGTACACAAATGTCGATTGTTCTTGAGGCTTCTTTTGCTCATTCACCCTTCTGAAAGCCAGTGAGCATGCTCTACAAGATTTGGAGCCCAAGGATCCATTAACATCAGACGCATCTCTTAAGTCCATCCCAACAATTTGTGGGGCATGGCCTCTGTTTCAAGCATATACAGACAAACAAGAAGTATAAGGTTAAGCCCTAGGTGCAGGTATAACGGTAACTAGCAAGTGCTGCCAAAATGTCAGGAGGTCTCCTCCACGCAAGCACTACTAAATTTAATGGAGCTCTTGCCTGCTCGAGTAGTCTTCGAACTTTCAAAGTTCCTGGAGCAGCTCCATCTTGCCGCTTGAAGTTGAGCTAGGCATTTGATCCAAATGGGAACTCTTCAATATCTTGCTTTCCAAACACAACCTGTGAACGAAAGTCCCCACAAAGATGGAGCATAAGGTACTCTTGGCTGAATGTTTCCAAAATTGCAGCTTTACATTTCTCACCCAGTCAGCTTTCCAAAACACTCAGCAGCTGCTCGATCCAAGCATCCTGAAGACCTGAGACATCTTTGATGATGGTTCTCAAGTAATCCTGGATGCCCTTCCTTCTGACGATCATTATAGCTGCAGGCGTTTCATGGTCAGCAACCCAATCGATCAGCATGTCGGCAGTCAGAAAGGCCTTCTTTTCCCCTGCACAAATGCCCGAGTTCTCTCTTTAAGGCTTCCGCATGAATTGAGTGCCAGTCAATTAAATGGATTTGCACAAAGCCCCAGATAGAAATGAAAGCCTGTTAATGTCAATCTCTCCTATTAGATCCAGAAGAATTCTCTTTGCCTCCTAGCAATGCCATACTGCAAAGCATCTCGGGACCTGTCACCGGACTGCCTCAAATCATCCAGAGAACTCCCATTCTACTTAGGATTCCTATAGCTACCATTCCTTGGTATATGTGTGTTTGCCTTCTCTTCATCTTCAGATGGTGTCCCAGACTTGGGCTCTGGGAGCATCTCAAAATGCCGCTGCCTCCCAGCAGACCTCGAGCTCCTCATGTTATTCGAGGAAACTTTTGGAGTGCTGGCAGACCCCTTCAGAACCAAGAGTTCTTTAGGGATGCTATCCATGCCCATGAAACATTTCCTCACCTTAGCATCTTCAATCAATGCAGCCCAGTCATCTGACTGCATGAGAGCATTCGCGTTGCCCACGACCTGGAAGAAGATGAATTTTAACACCACATCAATTTGATATCCTTCCTTTCACATTGATACTCAACTAGAGAGAGAGAGAGAGAGAGAGAGAGAGAGAGAGAGCAAAGCATACCCATAATGCCCTCCTAGCTCGAGTAAGAGCAACATTCATGCGGCGTATGTCAGCAACAAATCCAACACCATGTTTTGAGGCACGCACGCAGGACATGATAATTACATCACGTTCCTGGCCCTGGAATGCATCGACGGTGTTGATGTAGATATCCTTTCCATCCTCTGAGTTCAGAACTTCCTCGAATTCTCGTTGGAGACACTTCAGCTGCAGCTTGTATGGTGTAATTATGCCAACAGTGACTTTCTTGCCACCACTGGCTTTCAGAAACTTCTGAAGATGCACATATAACCGCAGAGAAAACTGTGCTTCATGAATATTTTGGTACGAGACCGATCCCCCTCTGTGGGACTCCCGTCCATGCATGATATCATAAAAGATGTAAGGCTGCAACAAAGGGTCCTTGTAGTAAATTTCGTCAGGAAGGTTGGCTACACTCTCGCTGTCCATCAGACGTCCTTGATAGAAGTATCTAGATGGAAAATCACGTATCTGAGAGTGCATTCTATACTGCACAGACAATAGCATGGTAGGGCAACCTGCTTGTTGAAATCTCTCAAAAAGGCTTCTACTATACAACAAGGTTCCAGCTGCTTTACTAATGACTGTTGCAGGGAGTTGCTGGGGATCACCAACCAGAACACATCTTGCCGCACCCAGTGAAAGGGGAGGCAGGACTGCTACCTCGCTGGCCTGGGCTGCCTCATCAATAACTACCATATCAAAGCCATGACTAAGACGAGAAAATAACTTGCGCCCGCTGCTTGACAACGTAGTGAAAACAATTTCAGCTTCATTAGCAAAACTTGCTTCAAGGCTGGCTCGTGCATCTTCCATATTAAAGCTGCTTCCAGCACGAAACCTGCTTTCTAAGATAAGAAGGCGTGACATCTCAACCAAAACTTTATCTCTGCCCTCTACTGCTGCAGCAAGGTTCTGAAGTAGTACATCACGATTATGATCCCGGGCAGCAAGAACATCAGGATCAACACCAACAGATCCTTGGGATCGACCAGCTGCAGCTGCAACGTTAAGTTCTCTCTGAAGATGAGCTATCTCTTGTGAGAACTGTTGTTCACGACTTTTCAGCTGATGCAACCAGCAAATAATCTCATCACGACCCTTAAGCAAAAGCTGTTCAGTTCTTCGCTCAACAGAAACTGCCTGAGCTGCACGGGTTTGTGAATCCACTCCAACACGAGCAACATCAGGACGGTAGACCTTCATCTCCCCATCGATGAAGCCACGGTCAAGGACACGTGCCAGCAGCTCATCTGTGGCAGCATTTGAAGGAGCGCACACAAGCATTCTAGGCTTGGGGCAAAGTTTTGGCAGAGTCCGGAAGAGGTTCTGGTCCATACTTTGCAAAACTTCATCAATTGATCCGCTACCAACACACTCAGAATTACTCTCGCTAGTTTGCTTGTAGCTCTCTGGAGCAAGTTTCTTGAGCAAAGCAGTGTAGTAGTGCTGATATTGGACAAGATGAATAACATTTAACATGCCCCACACGGTGTGTGTCTTCCCAGTTCCAGGAGGGCCCTGAACAAGAGTGAAAGGCCATGGATCTTGCCGTTTTGCCACTCCACCGCTTGTGCCTGCAGCTGTGTGCATCGCAGCCCACTGTATAGCAGCCAACTGAGGACCATTAAAAGTCCTATGGAGATGATCGACAAAATTCTGGGTGAAACAGTCAGGCATGGCAGGAGGCTGCTCTTCACACTTGGGGAAGTGTTCAGGACTAGGCTTCAGAATTGCAGTTTGCATCTGTATAATAAAATATCATCAGCACTACTCATACAAGAAATACAGGCAAGAAGGTACTTCTGCATCAATTAGGACATATGGTCACCTGCAAGTTAAGACGGCGAAATGCATGAAGAGCAATGTATTCGCGCTGAGTAGTTGCAAGGGACCCAAGAACAGTTAAATACCAAATGCCCCGGGGTTGAAGCTTCCTTAGAATATGATCATCATCCACCTTGCTGAAAGTTAAAAATGGAGTAAAATGCAATATCATATTAGTCTCATGTGGAAAAAATGCAATGAACAAATACACGGGGTAGAAAGAATATCTAATAGGTCCGGTTGAATTTAAGGAGTATAAGTTATTTTGATAGGAGAAAAGATCACATCACTTGACCCAAACAAGAACAAGCCAGCACTTCTTATTTGCCACTACCTAAAGGCAAATACTGTGCTAAGATAGAAGAAATATATGTATATTCTAGCCTGAACATAAGCACAAAGATCTAGATATGGGGGGAAAAAAGATTCCTGCCGATGGTGGTCAAAGGTAACTAATACAAGGGTATCGTTGAGTCTGTCATTTCACTGACCACATGGAGAGTCTATTAAGCAATGAAACAACGATATAAAAACAAGACTCCAACTCCTTGGTGATTTCAAAATTATCCAAGACATTTGGTAAATCAAATTTAACATATTGATCCACCCATGCCAAATTTAAATCTGACCCACTACATTCCTACATGTTAACTCAAAATGCCAACATGGTATTTCATAATTTATTCAAATAATGACAACATTCAACATATTGCTTACTAATCAAACATCAGCCTGATGAATTACAATATAACAGTTCAGTCTTAGGCGGACTGTGCGCCTAAGGGGTGGCTAGACTTTTTTTTTACTGAGTCACTTTTTGAAATCGAGCACATATGCTGGTCTCTAAGCATGCACGCATTATGAAAGTTAAAAACATATTACCTACTAGAATCATATGAATCGCCAACATAAAAATGAAGAATTGCCCCAGGAGGATCACGTGTGTCAATAGGTATGTGTCGCCTAACAGTACCAACAACCCATCCAGTAATGTCCAATTCAACATCGTCATCATTTGCACCGGAATTAATACTTCTCTTATTAGATCTGGCTGTTTGCACAAACACAAGCACAAAACTGTAAACTATGGAAAGTTCAACCTAACCAAAAGAAAGAGTGCAATGCACCATTTAGTTTAACAAAAGAAACATTGTAGACGCAAGCAAAATGGATTGATCCACCAAAATGAAATAAATACGTATAGGCTCAACTGCAAACCTGTACCAGGCCGAGGGGTTGATACAACTGCAACATCACCTTCCTTGAAAGTCCATTTGCAATCATGCACGGGAAGAACTATGACATCATACCATCCTGGACTTAAAAATGTGAGATGACATTAGGTTAACGGACATGAACAACAGACCTTCAGAATTAGTTGTGAAACTTCAAGAGTATCAATAGGATATCTATAATTCGAAAAGGACCTGATAGATACCAATGACAATAAAACTAGATGTTGGAAATAACAACGCAAGCCAGCACAGTGTAAAAAATAATAGCACACTACAAAGATTTCAGGTAGATAAATCAACTGCTTCCAACTAGCACCAAGAATTGAGAATCAAGACCAATGAATGTTTAGACGTAGAACTAGTTTACCAGTCAAAACTCCCTGGGTAGGAATGAAAACTATTCAGCCAGCCACTGTAGCAGCAAGTATTGTTCCTTTGCAGAACATATACTTTCAAAGATATCACAGGCTAGCTTGACCTGCACAAAACAGGCACATTATCTTTCAAGCAAGTGTTGCAGTGCTCTGCAGAAACTCAGAGCTCAATCCAACTCCTTCATGTACCCTTCATATGGTCCTTTCAAAGGTCCACCTCCATGCATAACAGCAATACCACCATAAAGGAATATTCAGAATCCAACAAAATCAGCATATGATGCATTGCTAAAAAGAAAAACCCCTACATGTAACAATCAACTGCTAGTTGCTCTGAGCACCAGTTAATGCAACAGGAAAAATGCCTTCTACAATGAAGATTGAATTATTAGAAAGCTGAATTATTAGAAAGAGCAAATCATCATTAAAAAAGGGTTATTTAACCTCTAGATCCCTACAGAATTCAAATATTGCAAATACAAATCAACCAAATCATCCCACCAGTCCACCAGACAACCAAGGCTGAATCTAAGATTCCTGAAGGACCTCCAAGGTCCAATCTGAGCCTTGACCAAATCACTCAAGCAGAAGTCTGAGAGTTTTCATAACATTTTGATTCCCAGAAGGTCCGCAAGCATTCAGCATGAGATGATATAATGCCCTTGCCATCAAATTAGAGACTTTTAGTAGGACACAAGTCCTCAACTAAGAATGATATTAATTTCAATAATTGGGTATATCATACAATTATGACAGCATGGTAACTCAAGCACACAAGTTACTGGAATGGCATGACGTATCCAGTCCTGAAATGGTGCACAAGAGTTCAAAGCCAACAATTACCGTGAGGTAAAGGCTACTTGTAACACCAACGCAATAATATATTCTGGACAAATTTCATTCTGACAAACATACAATATAAAGCCTCTTAATACCTCCTCACATCAAACCAATACTACCGAACAATAAGCAGGACATTCCCTACCCCATATAAGCAAAATCTTCAATTTGTAAAAACCCAGCGACAATTCCCGAGATTCTTTTGAAATGGTAGTAGACGCAAATAAATTTATTTAAAAAAATAAAGAGAAGGCATCGTTGACCTTAGGAGTACAAAATCTGAAAAAACACTTAATTTTACAGGTAACAAAACCATAAGCACTCATGCCTATCAGCATCTACAGATACTACAGAGAACTCTGGCATTTCTAGAGGAACTAACTGGCCCTCTACACTTTTGCAGAAAGAGGTGGCAACAGCAAAGAATCAACAACCAAAACCAATTCATTAAAATATCTAAGTATCTGATTTACAAGATTCCTAAAGTTTAAATCCATTCTACAGATCAAATCACATATCAATGAAGTATGTCCAATGCACATCCACAATTCCCATCAAAAGATCATACAATATATTCTAATGCAAATTCTCCTCCAATTGAATTACTCACAGACTTGAACCACCTCCTCTGGATGTATGCAAGCAACAGAGCATATGGATTCCAAACTCATTGGCATTAGCATCTGAAATAAGTGAAAAGGAAACACTAACCAATAACACTCCAATAATTCTAATACCATCACAAACTATTGTTTCTACCTTCTACCCTTCTTTCCTCTTTAAAATTGTAGAAGAGATGGCCCACCTCCAAAAGCAAAGAGCAATCAAATATCAGCAAAAACCCATTTATGGTTTCACTTCTATTAAAAGAAATTTCCATATTTTCATGTTGATATAAAAGAAATCCCCTCGATATTTTGGACAACACTGTTGGCAAAGATTAAGGTACCTCTAAAGTATTTCCCCGCCCAATTTATTGTTTCATTAATTAGAAAAAATCAGTTCTCCAGAAGCTTTGCATAGTCATGGATCTAACATGGGTAACAAAATTCCAAAAATTTTAGTTATTTAAGTTATGTTATCAAACATAGCTCACATGATATGTGGGAAATAAAACTTTTGAACTACCAACGAACATGATAATTACATCTGTAAAAGCTTCAAATGCATGAAATCTTTAGTCTCAACATTTGTTCATAACACAATGAAAGCTGTGATAGACAATAATGAAATAGAAAAACTGTGAGCTAAAGAAATGCGAGTACTTTTTCTGAGCATCAATACCATTATAATTCTAGAAGCCAAACATTACAGATATGCATAAAATAATCAAGAAGCTAAAGAACAACCAAAACATATAGCAAAAAAGCTAAACAACATTTTTATCAAGTGATAACCATATTGCTTATACTGATTGCTTTATTTTTTTACTGCAAATTCAAACTGCAATCCACCCTCTGATTCTTACAATTCTATATTACTCCTAAAGAAAACAAAGATAATAAACCTCAAAATAACAAAATCAAGATCTTTACCTCTTTCTCGTCTTTCCACAGTTTTTACACGAACCATAATATGTACATCCCTAGTTACAGTCTCTGTAAGCTCCTCATAGGTGCTGTAGAGCTGTGCTCGGCATTCCTCAAAGAGCAAGGGCTCAAAAACTCTCACGTACTCCTCAACAGACTCAAAGCGTCCAGGCACACACTGAAGTTCCGTCTCCTCTGATAATTGCCAGATGCTTGTGTTATATTCAAAATAGTAACCACACAAATGACAACATAATATAACTAGGAACAACTACAAGACAAGAAATCACAAAGGTTGGCAATTAAAATACACAGAAAATCCTCAGATAAGGTACATGTTACAGGTAACTGTCAGGCTTTAGACAAGAGACCTCGCAGTATCTTGACATAGCATACACATCTAGTCAGTAATCAGTTACCAACCAATAAACAAAGGCACGTTAACTCTGTTTAACTTCTGGTTGAACAATTTAATACATTACTAGCCAAGACAGTGTACTTATCAAATCTCAAACAAATGTCAAGTTTAGAGCCAATCATCACCCAAAAAGAAACTAAATCTCTTCCTACCCACAAGGATCCTTCAATCGAACTGGACATAGAGACAGTTTCCCTTTTATTTCACACAAAAACATTTGTGTAAATTGGTGGATTCAAAACCACACCATATACTCAACAACCTCTTTGCCTTGCACATCCTGTTGATGTTGGCTACAGAACAAGCGTGGCTGATTCTCTACCGATTATACAAATTTGTGTCAATAGATTAATTAAATGAGACATTCAAAATCCTGACCCACTCCTCAGCTCTTTGTTCCCTCTCATCACATGCACATGTTGTTCACGCCATGATACATGTATTCAGGATTTTGAATCATTCTCCAAAAGAATTCAGGTGCAAACAAAATAAGATATAAAGAAACATACTTACACCAGAATTTATAATTAGCAAAGGAATGTTCCAAACCTGGATGATGCCAGAACTTCTCATTCGTCACCTCCCTCAGAAGCCGCTCCACTGATGTATCTTGGTACTGTATGTTGTTTGAACTCTGCTTCTTAGAAGCAAGATGTTTTTTGTTTCCCAATTTCTGATCTGAAATGCTCTGACCTGTGACAGAAGGTTTTCGGGATAAAATGGTTGGGTTCTTATACTGCCTGGAGTCTACAGACTGCTTCCATGAAGCCTGTCTTGGAATTGGTGGTAAGTAAGATTCTGAACAAAACTCATTGTTGTTTATCTTCTTAGAGCGAGATATTGACCCTGGATTAACATCACCATTAGATTCAGCCTTTTGGTCACTTGGCTCCAGAGGGTTACTTCCTTCACTGCTTGCTATGTCAGATTGCTTCTGATCCTTGGTTATGAGCTGACTCTGTCTGTCCACAGCCCTTTCAACACCAGCAGGGCTAGCACGAGACATGTCTTTCACAGTACGAGTAATAATAGGTGTTGGAAAAGAAGTTTGCCTCCTAGGTGTTGAAGTTTTCATAGGACCAGCTTGCTTAGCATCCTCCACATTAATAAAAACAGTCTGCCTACCTCTTTTCTTACCTAACATTGCCTCCTTGTGCTCATCAAGCTTTGGTCTCTTTGCAGGATTATTTGCAAATCTCAATGCATAACTGGCTTCAACTCCTTTGACCTCCTTGGTCTTTGCAATTGAAGAAGGTTCTTCCAAGCCATCTGCCAGTGCATCCCCTTTATAATTACAGTCTGCAGTTCTGTTATTCTCTGATCCTGATGGGTCTTGAACTTTTGCATCCTTAAAAGCATCTCCAACTTCATTATTGCTAGGTCCAAGGAGATTAGAATCATTGCAACTATTCTCATCGGCCTTAACAGATACAGGATTAATTTCTTCAATTGCCTTTTGCAACTGTGCAATTTCAGTGTTAACCTCCAAATGCTTACCGCTAATATTGCTTCGAACTGTATCAAGATTATCAAGATTGTCCTCCATATCCGACCATTCCCCTTCTTCCCTTTCAACAGCTTGAGCATCCTGATTACCTGAAGACCCCAACAGTGAAAATTTATTATCCTCTCTATGACTTGTAGCCATTGATGTTGAGGCTTGGTTGGCATTTGAATCATCTGCTTTCTGTTTGGAGCCATCCTTTGAGTTCTGTTGGTCTTTACTCCTTACAAAAGGCTGAAAACCTGAACCCGAAGAAGCATGTGTGAATGCATGGTTATTAACTATCCGCTGGCAACCTTCTGATGGTGGAAAGATGCTTGAGGTGTGAGGATTTGGAATAGGAACAGACTTCTGGGGCTGGAAAAGGACACTATCATTCTCATTTTCCTCTTCAGCTGGGAGTTCATTAAGGTCAAATAATGGCCTTCCACGACACCCCATTTCATGGGTAAACGCATATAAACTGACAATTCTATTTTAAAATCCACAATAATCTTCTTGAATGTCCTTCAGATGGAAAGATCTATGTCATGTCAATGCTAATGTTCAATGATCATAACCTGTACGAAAACTTCTACTGGACTTCCCAGGCAATTGGTTTCTGCAACTTTAATTCAGAATGATAAAAATTATAAAGTGTTAAAAGTATAGAAGAAATTTAATAAACAAGAGGCAACATCAAAACAAAATCTAAAGCTGTATATTTGAACCAAAAGGTGGTTACAAAGGTGTGAACACACAAGGATGGACAGAGTAAGAACATAGGCAATAATTTAAAAAAAGACATCCCACTTTTGTAAAGTGCTAAAAGTATAGAAGAAATTTAAAAATTATAAAGTGCAAAATTTAAAAAAGGCAATAATTTAAAACTTCTACTGGACTTCCCAGGCAACTGGTTTCTGCGACTTTAATTCAGAATGATAAAAATTATAAAGTGATAAAAGTATAGAGGAAATTTAAAAAGTAGGAAGCAACGTCAAAACAAAATCTAAAGCTGTATATTTGAACCAAAAGGTGGGTACAAAGGTGCGAACACACAAGGATGGGCAGAGTAAGAACATAGGCAATAATTTGAACAAAAAGACATCCCACTCAACTAGACATACACTTAAAAAACAAGTTCTTTGATGAAAAAGAAAAATACAAAGCCTATCATAACTATCACAACTCGCGTGTATTGTTAGTCCACAGTAAGGTTCACCATACCGGTGCATACCATCACGTAACGGGCATATCATACCATATCGGTAACGAACTGAGACTTGATATGCTGACCCTCGTACCAAGTATGCTGGTATTGTATCGACATGGCACCGGTACGGTGTCTAGGATGGAGATGGTGAACATTAGTCCACTGGCTTAAGTTTTCTAGTCTCCCGTCTCAACCAGAGAAATGACATAAATCTAACCACTCTCCAACTTTGGCCAACCAAGATTATTTGGTTTCTATCCAAATTCTATATTTAACAAAATCTGTATAGCTACTGGCAAATTTTAATTGTAAAACTCCTATCCCTACCAAGACATGAGTTGCAACATAGAAAATTAGTAGACCCTTGAGTTCTTGCACCATTAGAATAGCACCTTCAAGCAAAGAATAATTGCAATGATAGGGTCTTTAAGACAGTTACCTCATAAATCAAAAAATTATAGCTAAGCAGGTTCATTAGATAAATGGTGGATCTCACCCCTGAATTAGGGATTTCCCATTATCTGACATCTTTAGTCTCAAAGAATTGAATCAGATGTGTCTTCTTGGTTTATTGACAAAGAATACCTCTTGGATAAGTAGCATTGGTAGATACTAACAAATTGTAAATAGAGATACATCTGAAATAAAAATGATAACAGTCAACACTTAACAGTTACACATTCTAAGCATGTGATGTACATAGCACCTCATAAGTCAGAATACACACGCATATACCACTAAATACCCCTCAAAACCCTAGCTCAAAGAGACGCTAATAGTACAACTGGATTTACTAAAAGATTTGAGAACTGAGTGAATGTTTAACAAACTAACTCCGTATGCCTGTAGTTATCATTCAGCACTAATATACACCACATAAATGGGTGTTATATTAATTCACGCATATACATACCACTAGATGCCTCTCAAAACTCTAACATAAATAGAAGAACCGCTATCAGCACAATTATATTTGCAAAAGGACTTAAGAACTGAGTGAACAAATTTACTCCATATATCTGCAGTTCTTCAGTATCAATGCACAACATATAATGGGTGTAATATTATATTCCTAGTCCATAACTCATCATCACAACCATCAAAAAATTGCAGAACATATCCATAAATCCAGTCAATTATAGGCTGTCTTTAAGATTCGCTATTATGGGCATGACACAACATATGCTAGGTGAATCATTAATCCCATTCATCTGTTTTACAGTTAATGATGATTGCTAATTTGATTCACAACAGCATATGCTCTTAAAAGAATTCTACATATCCATATCAATGAAGGCATCATTTATTTAGAAACCCAGAAGATCACTACTTTATCACTTGTTATGGTGTTAAATCACGGCATGATTGTGCTACAACGCTTGCAAAGATAAAGCAACAGAAAAACATAGTAGTATAATGCATGTCAGAAAGCAACTGTTGCATCTTAAATAGGATACTGCTAACACCGGCGAAGAAATAAGCTGCTAGTTAAACATGCAGCCCTCTTTAGTACTAATCATTAAAATTTACTTCCATAAATTATTTAAATGCGAAGGAAACACGATGGTGAATGTATCCATGACCTTTGAGTGTATAACTTGGACATTATCCACAAGCATAAATCTATATAATTTCCTAATCAATATTTACAGTAAACATAAGCTACTTTTAACAAAACCAAACCCAAAAAGTCAAACACCAATCATCACTAGCTCAGCACCTCTCAGTCTGACCATATTCTACCTCAAATAACGCACAAGATCTATTTGATGAAAATAATCTCTACCTTAATCCACCATTCAGCCCTCCAAGACAACGACAAATAGTCTCCAACACACCAAGTAACCCTAAACCAAGAAATCACCATTGCCTTACGCACTCAATTCAATTTATTTAGAAAAAAACTCTATTTTATTAATTTTTGGTTCTTACTCAACGTCAAGAAAAGTTGAATGGAAGAGACTGCAGATTTACTTTTACCCAACAATACCCATTTGATTATCAAATTAATAGCAAAAGTTCACCAGCGCGCCTCACTGACACCACATTCTACCACAAATCATGCACATGATCTGTTCGATGGAACTAATCACCCACCTTCATCTACCATTCCAACTCCCGATATACCCACAACTGGACGCCCTACACCAAATAATCTTAATCCAAGCAATCAGCCGCACCTACGACCACGCTCGATCAAATCAAGAATATACTATTTCAACATTTCTTTGGCACTCCTATTGTCCATTACCAAAAGTTCCATATCAAAGCTGACAAATTTACTCTTATCCGATCAATACCCATTTCGCCCCGCACATCGGATGACGAGATCATCAATCCCCAAGGCCAATCACAGAGATCAGATAATAGACACGAAGCTACCTAGCCATAAATCAAGCGTAAAAAACCCAATTTTCACGTCAATTTCTAGGATTTATCAGAAAGTCAGCATCCAAGCATGAAAAATTAAAAAACGAATTGGGGAACCTAGGGTATCACGAAGACTAAGAAAGAACGGAATCTAGGGTTTGTGATGAAGAAAATAAAAAGATGAAGGAGAGGAGATCTCACCCAAATGGAACGAAAAGAGAAGGAGAGAGAAGGGGAAGAAGGCGAGATCAAGTCGGTCGCTTCCACTGATGGAGAGATCTCTTCTTAGCTTTCTCTTCTCAGAGGTCGCGATGAGGCACAGAGAGAAGGGAGGAGGGGACTGGTACTTATAGACGGCTCGGCAACCAAAACAAGCGCTGGGCACGTGAGGGTGCACGTGACTATGGATGGACGGCTGTGATTACACCCACAGTTTCCTACTCTATTAATGGTGGCAGGTTACACGTGTCCTCCCTATTATCTTGATGCACACCCCTTGACCGCCTCACATTAAAAAGGAAGTAATAGTGTCAAAGAAATAAAGGGTGAATCGTGTTAAAAAGGAGTGCAGCTATCAAAAGAATTTAGCATAACCGTTAAGGAAAACAATTTATTTCTAGCCCCTGGTTTCACTTCGATTAATCGTGAGGATCCGTTGGCCGAAAATTAACTCCAGGCCCTCATGTTTGATGGCAGTCTTTTTACGTCCCTGTTTTGTGGATGAAGATAAGAACAAAATGACCATCAGAGCAGGGTTGAAGATAGATCTCTCTTGGATATCATTGAATTTAATCTCCATGATTGGGGTGAAGGATCTAAGACGGTTTTCCTTTTCTGATTACTGAGGGTAATTTTGTCATCTCGTGAGTGAAAATTGTCAGTCAGATAGCAATCACATCTAGCCGGGTATCTAGCTGGAATAAAAAAAAGATCATGTATAAATCTCTCTTAGTTTCTTGTTGTCTAGAGAATCCTATTTGTGAAAAAAAGAGTCCTTTAAAGTTCATACCATCTTAGGTATCTCAGAAAGATTTAATACTTGAAAAGGTCTAGATTAGAAGGTGAAGTATCTCGGATAACCAATTATGTTCACTGAGCTATTTCAAACCCACCTTCCTTGCAATTTAATATTTATATATATATATAGGTATTTTGAGTTGTGATGATATGTGAAGTGGATTTAAGTGTCTTTTTTTTTTTGAAATAATAGGTTATTTGGATCAAAGTTGATCGCATTCTTTTAGTTTTAATGATCATTTTCTCTTACCTTATCTTGCGTATGAAACAAGAATCAAACAACAATCAAACTAGGGATGAAAACTGATTTTCATCAAATGTCACTCAATCAAACTTGATCCTCAATGTTATAATAGTAGACATGCCTTTAAGTATTTAGGAACTTTGTTCGGTTTTTAATAGATATTTTGTCATTTTATTGATATAGAAATGACTATTTTGGTAGTAAGTAAAGTGGGATCGCTATAATATCTAATAAAGTATCTAGATGGAAGGATAAAAATGCTTGTGTAGAAATCTCATTTATTAGTTCTTAATTAAATTGTTATAGTAAGCCTTAAGCTATTATTAGAGTTAGATTGCGCTATCAAAATATGAGTGCATTAAGATATTTAAAAAGTTTGCTCCAAATAAATTCTATAGAATAGGTAATGAGGGCAATAATGATATTGAGGGTAGAACCTCGCACTTGTGCTTGCGAATGATTCAAGGTGATGAAGTATTGATAGATGGTCATGATTTTGTCATTCTCTTAGTGATAGTTTAAGGATTTGAAATGTGCATAAGTATTGATAAATGCACATCCACATATTCAGAAGATTTTCTCTCTCTCTCTCTCTCTCTCTCTCTCTCTCTCTCTCTCTCTCTCTCTCTCGCTAGAATAATTACAAAAAAAAATTAAAACAAGCACCAGTGTACACATATCCACAAGAACCGGGCAAAGCCAAATCCAATTTATTAAAAAGAAGAAAAGGTTACAAATAAGATAAGAGATGCAAAGAGGCAGTTGTGAGAGAAGCAAAGCACAAGTTCTATAAAGCAAGAAAATGTTAGAATTCAGGCTTAAAAATTTCTAGAACATATTTAAGTAGTGCTTGAGTTGTCCTCTGGAAGCAAACAGGCATCCAATTGAAAATAAGAATAGAGAGCTTCTCCTAATCTGCACCATTGTTCTAGCTAGGTTGGTTTCTGAAAACTTTTCCATTTCCTTTCTATCCAGATGTTCTGGCAATGTAATGGAGGCAGTAACATCCATTCAAAAGATGCTCTTGGTTCAACCATGGCACAATGTCCACTCCCTCCTGTTGGGGGGAATAAAGTTTCCCCCCAAATGACATAAATGCCCCAAAGAAGCCGTACAATCTCCGACCCCGGACAGCCGAAGTCAGCGTCCGACCTCGGAACGCTCGGCCACAAGACGACCGACCCCGAAACTTCCGACCTAAGAGAAACCCCGATGTCCGAGGGCCGTACTCTAACACCCCTCCGGCATTTATTGCGCATGGCCGCTGTAATCTGCCGGCACACTCAATAATAAATGCGGATCTCCGGCTTACTCCACCATTAATGCGGATCTCCGGCTTACTCCACCATTAATGCGGATCTCCGGCTTACTCCATAATAAATGCGGATCTCCGACTTACTCCACAATAAATGCGCATGGCTTCTGACATCTACGGATCCCCAGCTCTCCACGGCAAATCGACCCAGCAGGGTCTAGTCGACTATGATAAGTCTCTGATCTCGGCCATACCGCCGACATCAGTGCAATGATTCGCCTGACCGAGCGCCGACCTGAACAACATGCCAAGCCGTACTACGGCCTCGCCCTGTTACATCACAGGTAAACCGACCCCCGCATATAAAAGGGAGCCTTGGCCTCTCAAGAGGGGATTGGAACATTCATACACCCAAAAATCACTGTTTATCTCCTTCTCCCCACTATTTGCCCCCTCCCTGACTTGAGCGTCGGAGGGCCGGCGCCGGAGAACCCGGCCACCGGTTCGTGTGCAGGCACCGGACGGAGGACGCCGCAAGCCAACGGATCGCCGCCCCGCTGCGAGGATCTGCTGCTCCTTCTCTCCGACCGCCCCGGACGGAGGATGCCGCCCGCCGACGGACCGCCGCCCCGCCGTGAGGACTAACAGTCGCTCCCTCTCCTCGACCGAAGATTGCCCCCGGGTCCAATTTCCAGCAACAGTTGGCGCTAGAGGAAGGGCCCGAGTAGCAGTCATGAAGTTGAGAAGTAAGGGAGCCTCTAACATCTCCCGGCGTCCCCCGCAAAGTCCTGGACACTCCGTCCAGAATTCTCCAACTCCGGCTGACCCAGCTCCTCAGGTCCAGCCGGAACAGTTCAATGCCCTGGTACAGCAAGTCCAGGCCCTGGCCGCCGCCGTTCAGGGCCTGCGGCGCGTGGAGGCTTTACCGGCACTTCCCCCGCAGGCCCAGGCCCCGCCGGAGTGTCTCCCCAACGGCCCGGTTCTCCCCAGCCAAAATTTGCATGGCTCCTCCAGAGCCAACAACGGAGAACGAGCTTCTCCCCGGAGAGAGTTACCGGGAGAAGGTTTCGACCGGAGACCCCAACTTTCTGAGGCGGAGTCAGCCCCGGATCACCGTGAGCTGGCGCAAACCACAGCGACAATCCCACGGGTGGGGGAGCTCGACCGAAAAGTCGAGCATCTGGAGCGCCAGATTGCGGCACTCCACAGCAAGAAGGCAAGACAGGAAGGGGACTTTGAGTTCACTACCAAGTCCCCCTTCTCCCGCCAGATCGAGGACGAGCCAGTTCCCGGCATCATGCTCCAAGCCCCGGGCGCTCAGTCCAGAATCCACCACCAAGACCTCCGGCAGATCAAGTTCCACAAGTCCAACCCGAGCACTTCGACGCGCTAGTGCAGCAAGTCCAAGCGCTAGCCATTGCAGCCCAAAGCCTGCAACAAGTGGAGGCTCCTCCTGTGCCGCCTCCACGGGTTCATGTTGAGCAGAGGAAGAAACTCTCTCTCGAGCCATCTCGAATCAGGCATAGCTCCCGCTGCAACGACGTATGTGGGGGCAACCAGTGAGAAGTAGTAGCCCAAGTCTCACGTCAACGAGTTGGGGGGAAAGAGAAATAAAAGCTGAGGTCTGGAGAAGGAGAGTTATGGAGCTTTAAAATGGGATTGTGAGCCTCTGTGGCAAAGGGACGGCGCCCGCGACGTTGCTCTCCTTCAGAGCGTTGCCATCACCGAAGCCTTCGCCGAGCTCATACAGGCCGAGCTCATGCAGACCGAGCTCAAAAACCCGAGCGCAGAACACCTCCTAGAAAATCGAGCCAAAGAAGGCCGGTACTGAACCAAGTCCTGAGGGACTTCGAAGCTCGAGAGCCATCAAAATATCTCCAAAAGGTACAGGACGCCACTTTGGCTTCAAATAAATTCAATATTTTATCTATTTTCAGGTTAGCCAACGAGCTCGGCTCGTGCTCCTACCCTGACCACGGTCAGGATGCCCCGAGACGTCGGGATGCCTCGATCCGTCGGGATGACCCGGGACGTCGGGATGCCCCGGCTATAGGGACGCCCGAGACGTCGGGATATGAGTTAGCGGTCCTCTCTGACCAGACGAGCTCGGCTCGTTCTCCATCGACTTCCACCGACAAGCTCGACTCGTGCTCCATCGACTATGAGTTGCGGTCCTCTCTGACTAGACGAGCTCGGCTCGTTCTCCATCGACTTCCACCGACGAGCTCGGCTCGTGCTCCATCGAATATGAGTTACGGTCCTCTCTGACCAGACGAGCTCGGCTCGTTCTCCATCGACTTCCACCGACGAGCTCGGCTCGTGCTCCATCGACTATGAGTTGCGGTCCTCTCTGACCAGACGAGCTCGGCTCGTTCTCCATCGACTTCCACCGACGAGCTCGGCTCGTGCTCCATCGAATATGAGTTACGGTCCTCTCTGACCAGACGAGCTCGGCTCGTTCTCCATCGACTTCCACCGACGAGCTCGGCTCGTGCTCCATCGACTATGAGTTGCGGTCCTCTCTGACCAGACGAGCTCGGCTCGTTCTCCATCGACTTCCACCGACGAGCTCGGCTCGTGCTCCATCGAATATAAGTTGCGGTCCTCTCTGACCAGACGAGCTCGGCTCGTTCTCCATCGACTTCCACCGACGAGCTCGGCTCGTGCTCCATCGACTATGAGTTGCGGTCCTCTCTGACCAGACGAGCTCGGCTCGTTCTCCATCGACTTCCACCGACGAGCCCGGCTCGTGCTCCATCGACTATGAGTTGCGGTCCTCTCTGACCAGACGAGCTCGGCTCGTTCTCCATCGACTTCCACCGACGAGCTCGGCTCGTGCTCCATCGAATATGAGTTACGGTCCTCTCTGACCAGACGAGCTCGGCTCGTTCTCCATCGACTTCCACCGACGAGCTCGGCTCGTGCTCCATCGACTATGAGTTGCGGTCCTCTCTGACCAGACGAGCTCGGCTCGTTCTCCATCGACTTCCACCGACGAGCCCGGCTCGTGCTCCATCGACTATGAGTTCCGGTCCTCTCTGACCAGACGAGCTCGGCTCGTTCTCCTACCCTGACCACGGTCAGGACGCCTCGAGACGTCGAGATGCCCCGACCCGTCGGGATGCCCCGAGACGTCGGGATGCCCCGGCTATAGGGAAGCTCGAGACGTCGAGATGCCCCGATGCGTTGGGATGCGGTCTTCATTGACCAAGACGAGCTCGGCTCGTTGTCCGCCGGCTTCAGCCAACGAGCTCGGCTCGATCTCCATCGACTATCGAGCTCGGCTCAATTTCGGCTTGATCGCCAACAGACAAGGCCAAAGAAGGCCGCTGAATCAACCTGGAGCACTTAACTCCAACTGCATGAGAGGTACACCCTACTCGGCACGTACATCTCTATACATATTTGGCTATATTACAGGATGATCAACGACTGGACTACTTCCTTCGTCCGAGCCAAAAAGCAGCTCGAACTCGGAAGTCGGGGGGTAGTGTTGGGGAGAATAAAGTTTCCCCCCAAATGACATAAATGCCCCAAAGAAGCCGTACAATCTCCGACCCCGGACAGCCGAAGTCAGCGTCCGACCTCGGAACGCTCGGCCACAAGACGACCGACCCCGAAACTTCCGACCTAAGAGAAACCCCGATGTCCGAGGACCGTACTCTAACACCCCTCCGGCATTTATTGCGCATGGCCGCTGTAATCTGCCGGCACACTCAATAATAAATGCGGATCTCCGGCTTACTCCACCATTAATGCGGATCTCCGGCTTACTCCACCATTAATGCGGATCTCCGGCTTACTCCATAATAAATGCGGATCTCCGACTTACTCCACAATAAATGCGCATGGCTCCTGACATCTACGGATCCCCAGCTCTCCACGGCAAATCGACCCAGCAGGGTCTAGTCGACTATGATAAGTCTCTGATCTCGGCCATACCGCCGACATCAGTGCAATGATTCGCCTGACCGAGCGCCGACCTGAACAACATGCCAAGCCGTACTACGGCCTCGCCCTGTTACATCACAGGTAAACCGACCCCCGCATATAAAAGGGAGCCTTGGCCTCTCAAGAGGGGATTGGAACATTCATACACCCAAAAATCACTGTTTATCTCCTTCTTCCCACTATTTGCCCCCTCCCTGACTTGAGCGTCGGAGGGCCGGCGCCGGAGAACCCGGCCACCGGTTCGTGTGCAGGCACCCGGACGGAGGACGCCGCCAGCCAACGGATCGCCGCCTCGCTGCGAGGACCTGCTGCTCCTTCTCTCCGACCGCCCCGGACAGAGGACGCCGCCCGCCGACGGACCGCCGCCCCGCCGTGAGGACTAACAGCCGCTCCCTCTCCTCGACCGAAGATTGCCCCCGGGTCCAATTTCCAGCAACTCCTCCATATTTCACTCATAAATCTTGGAAGCTCCCCAATGTTAAGTTTATCCATAAAAGACTTCCAAATGTTCGATGATAATTCATAGTCTAGGAACAAGTGATCCTTGGTTTTGTCACCTCCTCCGCAAAGAAACCAAGAATTAGGAGAAATATTAATTGCATCTGCTCAAGTTTTTAGTTGTTAGAACCTTGTTTGTCCTGAGCAGGCAACAAAAAAATCTTATTTTCAGCTGTATCAAACATTTCTAGATTGAATCAGTACATGACTCGATGAATTCCCTGTGATTCAGAAGCTTGTAAACATTCTTGACTGTAAGTGATCCAATCGGATGCCAAGTTCATACTACGGAGTCCTACATTTGCACTAAGTCGGAAGAGTTTTGGTAAAACTCTCAAAGTCACTCTCGACAGGAAGAATTATAGAAATTCTCCAATCCTAACAAAGTCATTCCTCCAGAATCCAATCAACAACGATGATTACTTAGAATCAGCTTACGATTTTGCAGCACCATAGTAGAATTATTACCAACGGCATGCATGTTGTGCGCATTGAGCACAAAAAGACAGTGCAAGCTTTGTTACGCCGAAACCTAAATATAAAGTCAGCATCACTTCTAAATGCCACTTCTTCCTATTGCATCCATCTTCAAGACAATGTTGTCACAAGTTCTCACTTCTCATTGAGTGGAAGATTTGTCCTCGGGTGTACATTGAAAGCTTCTATCGTATAACTAATTTGAGATTTGCGGAAGACTGGACATTTTGTCCAATTCAAGTTGTTGGTTTGCATCCAAACCTGCTTCAAATCTAATCTCCCGGCTCCAAAGACCCTCTTGTCTATCTTTGCAGTCCCCACTTTAGATTAGGGCTGTTAACGAGCCGAGCCGAGCCCGAGCCTCCGCAGGCTCGGCTCGGCTCGTTTCACCAACTCCCCGGCTCGGGCTCGGGCTCGGGCTCGGTACCGAGCCTAGTATTGGGCTCGGGCTCGGGCTCGGGCGGCACAGCTCGGGCTCGGGCTTGGGCTCGTGAAGCTCGTTTGCCCGAGCCCGAGCCCGAGCGGCGAGCCCGAGCCCGAGCCCGAGCCTGCCCCATCCCCATCCCCGTCCCTATCTCCGTCGACCGTCGGAGAGAAGAACGAGCAGCCGCCAGCCGAGCTCGGTTCCGGCGGTTCATCGGAGAAGAATGAAGGAAGGAAAGAAAGAAAAGAAGAAGAAGAGAAGAAAGAAGAATGAAGGAAGGACTCACCTCGTCGCGTGCGGCGGCCGCCGGCTTCGGCCGCGAGCACCGCCGGCACGGGCGTCGGCCGCAGGCACGGCCGAGGATGCCACGGGCGCTGCGGGCTCGGCCGCGGGCGTTGCCGGCCGCGGCCCGACCCTCCCATGCGAGGGACTCCTCACGTGGCATTAGCATTCGCGTCGCCGGCCGCGGCCCGACCCTCCTCTGTCGCAGTCTCGCCGCCGTCGCCGGTGGAGGAGTCGGCAAAGAGAGAAAAGAGAGAGGGAGAAACGGAGAAGAAAGAGGGGGAGGGACAACCCTATCCAGAAGAGGGGAAAAGAGAGAGGGAGAAACGGAGAAGAAAGAGGGGAAAAGAGAGAGGGAGAAACGGAGAAGGAAGAGGGGAAAAGAGAGAGGGAGAAACGGAGAAGAAAGGAGGGGAGGGACGCCCGGAGGGGAGGGGAGGGACACCCGAAAGAGGGGAGGGGAGCCTGGGAGGGACACCTGGACGCTTCTGGAGAAACCCAGAAGAAAGGAGAAGAAAAAAAAAAAGAAAGAGGAGGTGGCCGGTGGGACTATGGGAGGGAAGGTAACGGATTGGGTTTGGGTTAACGGGCTAAGTCCGAACCCAAACCAATCCAATTCGATTTTGGAGCCCTCTTTTAGGCTCGTTTGGGCTCGCGAGCTGCTCGGGCTCGGGCTCAGATTTAAACGGGCCTCATTTTGGGCTCGGGCTCGGGCTCGTTTGACTAACGAGCCGAGCTCGAGCCGGGCTTTTACCGAGCCGGGCCCGAGCCGAGCCCGAGCAGCTCGGCCCGTTGACAGCCCTACTTTATATAGATATCTTGTCACGCCCCCGCCTTTGCGAGGCACGTGAGGCACCTAGTGCCCACATGGGGGCCACATGAGGAGGGAACACGGGGCTCCCTTGCCAGATATTGTCCGGTTCTGGGACTTCACGCAAGCATCCTTCATCCCTCCCCGATTTTGTTTTCCACCCAAAACGCGTCTGCAGGATTAGGAGACACCCGCCTCATATGCCCAGGCTCTGGAACGAGTCTTTCCGATGTGGGACTATTGGGCCTCACACCCTTCCCACCATCGGACAAGAGCCGTCCTCGACTCTGATACCAAATGTCACGCCCCCGCCTGCGCGAGGCACGTGAGACACCTAGTGCCCACGTGGGGGCCACATGAGGGGGGACCGCGGGGCTCTCCTGCCAGATATTGTCCGGTTCTGGGGCTTCACGCAAGCGTCCCTCACCCCTCCCCGATTTTGTTTTTGTAACAACTCAGGATCTCACCCAAAATGGCTAGCCGGAAGTTACTATTTGGGTTCCTTGATCCTGTATAAATACCCAAGATCTATCCAGCGAATAACCGATGTGGGACTAAACACACGCCCGCACGGATCCTCACATACTCCCCCCGTTCAAGCCCTGACGTCCTCGTTAGGCTAAGGGTTCAAATCCATTCAAATATAATCACAAACACCACGATCGACTCATGGTTAGCCCCAATGGATCCGTGCTGCAGTGTCCCCTAGTCCACATAGATTATGGGCCAGGTCCGCTTTGATACCATTTGTAATGCCCCCGCCTTTGCGAGGCACGTGAGGCACCCAGTGCCCACGTGGGGGCCACATGAGGGGGGAACACGGGGCTCCCCTGCCAGATATTGTCCAGTTCTGGGGCTTCACGCAAGCGTCCTTCACCCCTCTCCGGTTTTGTTTTCCACCCAAAACGCGTCTGCAGGATTAGGAGACACCCGCCTCATATGCCCAAGCTCTGAAACGAGTCGTTCCGATGTGGGACTATTGGGCCTCACACCCTTCCCACCATCGGACAAGAGCCGTCCTCGGCTCTGATACCAAATGTCACGCCCCCGCGTTTGCGAGGCACGTGAGGCACCTAGTGCCCACGTGGGGGCCACATGAGGAGGGAACACGGGGCTCCCCTGCCAGATATTGTCCGGTTCTGGGGCTTCACGCAAGCGTCCTTCACCCCTCCCCGATTTTGTTTTCCACCCAAAACGCGTCTGCAGGATTAGGAGACACCCGCCTCATATGCCCAGGCTCTGGAACGAGTCTTTCCGATGTGGGACTATTGGGCCTAATATCACGCCCCCGCCTCTACGAGGCACGTGAGGCACCCAGTGCCCACGTGGGGGCCACATGAGGGGAGAACACGGGGCTCCCCTGCCAGATATTGTCCGGTTCTGAGGCTTCACGCAAGCGTCCTTCATCCCTCTCCGATTTTGTTTTCCACCCAAAATGCGTCTGCAGGATTAGGAGACACCCACCTCATATGCCCAGACTCTGGAACGAGTCTTTCCGATGTGGGACTATTGGGCCTCACACCCTTCCCACCATCGGACAAGAGCCGTCCTCGGCTCTGATACCAAATGTCACGCCCCCGCCTCTACGAGGCACGTGAGGCACCCAGTGCCCACGTGGGGGCCACATGAGGGGGGAACACGGGGCTCCCCTGCCAGATATTGTCCGGTTCTGAGGCTTCACGCAAGCGTCCTTCACCCCTCCCCGGTTTTGTTTTCCATCCAAAATGCGTCTGCAGGATTAGGAGACACCCACCTCGTATGCCCTGGCTCTGGAACGAGTCTTTCCGATGTGGGACTATTGGGCCTCACATATCTGATTACTGATCTTATAAGCCACAGAAGCCAAGGGTGAGAAATAGATAATAGAAGAGAGTTTGAGGATTTTCTGAGCTATTGTATGATAACATCTAAATTTCTTTCTATTTTTTTTTGCTAGGACGGATGTATCATACAATACGAGTACAAAATACATCCAAAAAAGTTGAAACATAACAAGTCTCGGGGCACACCGGATAACCTCCTCTCTCTTACCCAAAAAGTATCTCCGGAATGGTTGGCCACATAAAAGACTACCCAATCTGTTGCCCTGTTGGCTTCTCTATACAGATGCTTAGTCTGCAAGACCATCCCACCACCAACCATCGCCCAGATATCCCTAAGCAGTGAATGATAGTCGCCTACCCCTCCCGTGCTTTGCTGGATCCAGCCAATGACTACCGCCGAATCGCCTCAAGCAGTATAGCACTAGCCTGCAACACTCGCCAAGCATAGCTCAAGCTGGCCTAAGCCGTCCTCAACTCAGCCCCCGAAACCAAGATATCGAAGATCTGGCAACCACCAGTCGTAATAGTCATGGAGTCTGGACCTCTGATAATGAAGCCAGCATCTCCCCTACTCCCGCCATCTAGTACACATCCGTCAAAATTTATCTTAAGAAAGCTCGGAGGTAGAGGACTCCGGGTGAAAAATACCATGCGAGACGCTCCACGAGCAGAAGAAGAGCCCCAGATATCCCGAGCTATCAAGGATCCATACAGCATATAGCATCTAATTAATTCCTTGATTGACTGCTAAATTACATAAAGTCATGGATGCCAATGATAAGAGCCTTCGAAATGTGGCTGGAAATTTGTTTATAGGCCAGGCCTAATGGTTTGACCTGGATCAATATAAAACCAATCTAAACATCATGTGTCTTTGTCAGCAGAAATATAAAGACAATATTCTGAAAGTCCATATATATGAACAAGATACTTTCTTTTTCATTAAGCAGCGTTAAACAATAACAATATCTTTTTAATAGAACAAACAAAAACAATGACTTGCCACTTTGTTTGATTACTTTGCATATATAACAGCCTATATTTATATGCTTTTGTATTTAACTAAGAAAAACCAATATCTACTAGAAAGCTATATCAGACATTTATTTAAAGCATCAAGAATGCTTTGGGGGGGAAGAGTGCAAAGCAAACAAGGAACCATCCCCTTTACCCATGTTATGAGGTCAAAAAGGAATAACCCAGCCTTCAAACCAACTAAACCCCAAGGAATAATTCAACATTGACAACAACACAAAGGATCCCTCCCTCATGCAGGTATATATACATATAAACCCCCTTGAATGGCCTCCATCTCCATCATCATTAATTCACTCAAGCACATTAGAAGATCTCTATCTGTAAGAGGGAAACAAAGCAAAGGAGGCTCACATGGATACGAGGCCTGCCGCCAGTCAGCGCGTCTACGAAGATTTCATCCCTTCACATGAGTTGGTTCAAGAGGAAGGTGCTGGTACACTCATCCTCGAGATCCCAGGCATGCCTTCTTTCTCTTCAACTCAATCATCAGTTCAATTAGAAAGTTTTTTTTCTAGAGTTAAAGAGAGTTAGAATCACCAAATATTTTAATTAGGAGAATAAGAAATCAGTAGCAGTTACAAAACTCAAGGAAGAGAGAAAGAAAGGAGGAGAAAGTTACAGAGATGAGTACGAGAAAATAAAAAGAAAGAAGCTGATCATGCATCCATGAGAGTATAAAGTTGTATGACTATAGTAACTGTTTTCATATAGGATTGAATATATAAAGCTTTGATGCAGTAGTTTATTTATTAGTACGTATTGTGATTAAATCTTCATGGAATTCGAATACGTCACGACTGCTATTGTAGTTCAAAATCACCATTTTGTGTTGATTGCTGTAATGTATAATCTTCCTTCTTCGGTTGCAGGATATAGGAAAGACCAACTCAGGGTTCAGATTAATAACTATGGGAAGATTAGGATTAGCGGGGAGCGTCCTCTCGGAGACAACCGATGGAACCGATTTCGCAAGGACTTCCAAGTCCCTGAGAACTGCAACGTCAGCGAAATCCGTGCCAAGTTCGAGAACGGGCACCTCTACGTGATATTGCCAAAATTGATCCCTGAGGTCAGGGAGCGCAAAGAGCCTACACAAGCTCCTGATGAGAAGCCCACAGCGATCGAGCCGAAACCGAGCACGCGCCAAGATGAGATGAACCACAAAGCTTCTGTTGAGCCAAATGGTGTTGCTAAGAAACAAGAAGATGAGAAGAAAGGTGAACCAATGGATGCGAGAAAAGAAGTGCAGAAGGTGGGAGAGAAGGAGAAGGATCAAACTGAAGAGAAGCAATATAAGGAGAAGGTTACAGGTGTTGTTGAACGTGAAGAGGGTGAGAAAGGTGATGCAGTCACTGAAGGCGAGAAAAAGGAGGCGGTCAGGAATGGGGTGAGCAAGTTGGTGGGTGAACTAGGCTCAGGCTTCTACAAGCCAAGCCAGATCATGGTGAATATAATTGCAGCTGCTGTGGTTTTGGTTGGGGTGGGGTTGTACGTGACTTACAAACGGAGTCGACCCATGGAGGAAGATGGCCATTAAGCTGGCTAAGCTATGTATGCTTTCATTGAAACATTGGAGGCATTTGTGATTTATTAAATGTAAATGATGCCTAAAAAGAAAATAAAGTGAGGAAATATTGGAATTCTTTACGTTTACCATGGGCTTGTGTATATGTGGGAGATAATCCTAGAAACCAGAGAGGGAGAGATGTAGGTGGAGAAGGAATGGCATTGCTTTACTCATCAAGCATGATGTTCCATTGCGCAAGATATAAGGTGTCTAATCATTGGTGAGTTGATAAGGTACCTCCAAAAATAATGATGATGCTAATGATGCGAAGATTATACGAGAAAAAAAAAATCAAAATATCGATATGATCACTTTTGCTCAAAACAAAAACAAGTCAAAATATTAATGCCATAGAGTTGCCCCGAGCACTCTAAATATTGATTTTGTCACTACTATGACAAAAAAACAAAAAAAAAGGTTATCAAAAAAATGGTTAATACATTTGCTAAAAAATTAAATAAAAAAGAAAACAGAAAAAAAGAGAAGAAGAGGAAGAAAAAACACACTCTGCACAAGCCCTTCATATTGGAGGAGGAATAAATATTACTGTCCTGGTACTGTCAAAGCCTTCTGACTCTATAAGCTCTCTATCTGTTGCAGACATGGAAAATAAGAAAAAAAAGGACATTGTACAGATTCTCCAAAACAAAGTAAAAGGAGACATGATGGGATTTGCCAATATTATTTTCAGTAGGTCAATCACAACACCCTTTTTTTTCCAGAGCAACGGTAGACATGAGAGAGGCCCTCAGAAGATCGAGTTCAACTAAGTGGGGCATCACTTGTGCTTATTTGGCTTATCATATCTAGCTGGACAGAAACGCCCATCTCTTTGAGGAGAGGAGAACATCCTCCAGTGTGGTGGTGGATAGAGCCCTCAGTCAGGCTGCAAAGATCATCCACACTACCATAACGACTTCATCCGGAATGGCTAGGAACATCTAGGACTCACAGCGCCCAGATTCACTTTTGTCTCTTGGGGGCCCACCTTCGGTCATTTCAAGATAAATTTCGATGGCAGTGTGTCGGTAGATGGAGACGAAGGTATGGGTTTTATAAGTAAGGATCATAACTCTAGACTGATTGCCACAAGAAGACATTGTACCCGTGACATAACAGCCATCGGGGCAGAGCTCAAGGCAGTGTGGGAGGGCATCACCTTCACGAGGCATATTCTAGGGCCAACATCTTTCTAGAAGGGGACTCAATGATGGTGATCTAATGGATTCGTGATGAGGAGTGGAGGAGCAATGGCCACCCATTGCTCCGGAATATCTGCAGGATAGTAAAAGACTGACATATTTCAGGCTGCTCATATGTATCAAGAGGCGAATAGGCTTGCAGACTAGGTCGCCTCTTTCGCCGCTCACCACTTGGAAGAGGTCCTTTGGACGTGTTTTGTAGCTGCCCCCTCATCCTTACGCCATCTTCTTTCCATCAATTCTATTGGTTGCACTCATTCTAGAGTAGTGTGAGCAACTGTTGTACCAAAAAAAAAAACTACAAAAGGGTGAAGAAAGATGAAAAAGAAGGAGAAGGGGGGAAAGTTTAGCAATAGAAAGCTAGAAACCCACGTCCCGCACCCAATATAGGTAGCCAAATCCAGACACAATAGATAAATCCAAAAAGCCATTAGATCACATAAACAATGGTAGAGTAGTTCCAATCTAAATGCTGCAAGAAGAGTAGCTCGGCAATCTCTCTCCACTTCGACCAAAGCGAGTGCACCAACATGGAGAATCTTTAAGGCTTAAAGTTAACATAGTCCTTTGATTTATGCATTTAATTTATAAGAAATAAATATTGTTGCCATTCCAAAATCAGATCTGACAGACGAATGTGTCGATCTACTTAGTTGAGCTAGAGGAGCATAGCACCGCACTGGAGCAGTTCTGCGACCACAGAAAATGATCGAAGGGTGTCGGAATGTATCCAGCAGGAGACCCTCTGATATTTAAGTCAAGCAGAGTTTCAAGAGAAAACATAAAAGATGAAAAAGAGATAAAAGTAGTGAGTATAGTATTTGGGGCTTTTTCCATACCTGAGGGGTCTCCATACCTAGTATTTATTGAGGGCATGATGCAAATCTACAGGACTAGGATCATGCAATTCGCAGATGAGCAGTTAAGCTCTTTCCATATCTGCTGATCTGAATGATTAGGATATTCTTTTTTAAGCGCATCATAATCGGGTGCATTGAGATCGCACCGAGCTATAACCGATCATACTGATTGTTTGAAGATTTGATTGACCGATGATTTCGCTAGACACATATCATCGTCTAGTTGGTGGGCTAAGGTATTAGACGAGATTTTTAGAATGGCGAATCTGAGCCATATCAAATATATTATTGAAAGGGCATAATGCTTTCTAGCACAACATTTTACAGGAGTACCTTTGAAGTAAATGTTTTAAATTTAAACTAGTTGATAGACCCATCTAAATCTAGACATAATCATGCACCCAATGACAATTAAAAGAGTTTATAAAAAAACAGATGTGAGGATCCGTACGGGCATGTGTTTAGTCTCACATTGGTTATTCGCTGGGTAGATCTTAGGTACTTATACAAGATCAAAGAATCCAGATAATACTTTCTGGCTAGCCTTTTTAAAGTAAGGTCCTACGTTATTGCAAATGGTATCAAAGCGGACCCGACCTATGGTGCATGTGGTCCAGAAAATACTGCAATATGGGCTCATTAAGGCTGACCATGAGTCGATCATGGTGCTTGACATTGGATATGGACGGATTTGGGCTCTTAGCCTGATGAGGATGTTAAGGCTTAAACAGAGAAAGTATATGAGGACCCGGGAGGGTATTTGTTTAGTCCCACATTGGTTATTCGCTCTTGGATACTTATACAGAATCAAAGATCTCAAATAATACATTCTAGCTATTTTTTTTCTAAAGAGGAGCCTTAAACCCACTAGTCACTATACGTCCTATATGAGCACACCTCTGTGTACAAACTTGGACCGATATGATAGGTGCTAGCAAAAAATAGCATAGAGGTTAATCTGTCAATCTGTACTCAACTTTTTTATTAAACGGATCAAACATTCAAACCAGCCTGACTATTTTAATAAACAGGTAAGCTAACCCAATCTATAGAAAGTATCAAGTTGATCCCTCAATTGATTACTATTTGTTGTTTATTTAATTTTTAATCTCTAGCCCTTGCACACACTTACACCTAGCCCTGCGCATACTATCAGATAACCAGAATTGGCCCAACCTTTAGGCGACTTAGGCGGTCGCCTAAAGCCCCGGCCCAAAGAAGGTCCACCGTAGAAAAAACCTCAAAGACAAAATAGAAAGAAAAAAAGTCCTTCCGTGAGTTCGTCTTAGGCCGGCCCATTGCAAGAAAGGCCTCAAAGACAAAATGGCCTTAGACCCCAAATACATTGGGCCGCTCCTGCAGATAACTGACACTTGGATATATGCTATACATGGACAGCAAGCATGTGTAAGAACCAATATAAATGCATGTAATAAAAGTGTAAATATGTGGAAATATGTACAGGACTAAAAATTAAATGCTAATGATCAAGGATTGGTTGTAAAATGGTAAACAAATAACATATTTAAGTAAAACTGGAAACCAGGAACTGATAGTAGAAAAGAAGATTCAACGTTCACATCATCATTTTGGCCTCATAATATCGGTAGAATCCTGCCTCCGATGAATTAACAAAAACTGCACATATTCTTGCCTTCATACTTCTAAGTCAATTCCAAAAATTTCTAATTTTATGATATCCTAAAACATCTCAAATTCCTGTACTATATCCCGAATATCTAGTTCTAGCACTGGATAGGAAAGGTAAAGAGCATCTAATACAAACTGAAATGTACCTTCTAATTGTCTTCTATTGCACTCACCTTCCCATCCTGCAGAAAAGAGAAACATAACTGACATGATTTATAACATAAAGTTCCTGAAATTTGTTCAATTTTTTTAAGTGCCTCATGACTTTAACATAGATGCTTACCAGATATTGGAAAGCACACGACAAGTCAGCAATATATGTGGAAGCACCAAGTTGATTAGATGATGAGAAGATGCTGACTTATATAGTTGCTGATATGTACATTTCTAAAATATACTTTTCTATACAGATGTGGAGTTAGTTTGTTTGTTCTGTATTCATCCTTATCCTGTACAACTGTGGAGTTAGTTTATTCTGCATTCATCCTTATCCTATGCTAGATTCTTTTATTCTTTTCATTATTTTTAGCATCTTAAGTTCATGTATATATAGAAGCTTTGCAATCGGTATACAAAACTCTTCTTCTTTTGATACCAGAACTGATCATTCACTGGAGAAGTCTTTTTTTAAAGCATTTTTCTCAAGTTGGCGGTGAGCATCATTAATCGATTAAAGAATTCAAATGGCAATGTTCAGAAGAGTGCAAAGAAGACAAGGTAGTTCCTTCCAGAGAGGTTGGAAGCAAGCAAGCCTTCAAAGAAAGCAACAAGGAATAATTTCCTTGTGAAGCAAAAGCCTAAATGGCCTTGCACAGAGTGGGTTCTATTGTGCATATAAGAACTCATGCATGGCCTTCCTTTCATTTGTCGAAGTGCTTCATGTCATTCCTCTCCAAGCAACAAAGATCAGAAGTCATGGAAGCCATGGCGGGTTCTCGTATTTACACAGAGGTTGATCCTCCTTGTCAGTGGGTTGAAGGGGAGGAGTTCGACACCCTCCTCGTCGATGCCTCCGGTATTATTTCTCTATTCATTGGCATGAAAGATCTGTCACATAATTTCCCCCCTTTCTTTCATCATAATTGTAAAATACTTGAATGTGTGTTACATGGAAATGAGGCCTTCATCTTCATGGGATTAACCCACATCATAAGATGACATGAAGAAAAATTATTGACTTTGAAAATTCTACCTCCAATTGCGTTAGATCATTATGGCGTTTTTATGTTTTTCCTTCTGTTATGAAGAAAATAATAATTTCAGCTTACATTATGGTGCTATCTGACAAAACCTTTGCTCACATATTATACTACTATTTTTTTCAGCTATTTGTAAGCATATTTAATATAAATGTAGTATCTATTCTATTAACAGAGAAAATATTAAATAATGTTTTTCTATTTGAATGATGGTTAAATGCCACTTTTAGTTTATTACCTATTATACATTTTATAACATAAAGGGGCCTTTATTTTTATTTTTATTTTTATTGTTGGAGGGGGGCAATACAATGGTACCTTGGATATCATTATTAAAAGTCACTATTATAATAGTGACCCTGAACAATTATTTTTTACCTAAGGATAATTTTAAACTTTTTTATGCTCATATTACAAACCTTTTAATATATGGCTTATAAGGTTCGCCGTCTCGGTACCGGACCTCTACTAGTGCCACATTAGCACAGTATCGGCATGATATGGTATGGGCTTTTTTTGGCATAACGAGTGCCGATACCGGATCGGTACAGTATGGCATACTCTGTACCGTCTGATTTGAGTTGGTATGGCGTACCATGATGGCATATATCTAATTGCTTATCATGCATCTCTGTTTCTTTACTTGGAATAAAGGATTTACGAAGCAAGAATTGAAGGCCCAAGTCGACACATCAGGGAACCTAAAGATCAGCGGAGAATGCCACATTGAAGGCAATCAATGGCGTCGCTTCCTGAAGAGCTTCCAACTCCCAAAGGATTGCAATGTAAGGATGATCAAGGCCAAGTTTGATGAAGGAATTCTTTACGTGGTGGTGCCAAAGCGAATGGCCGAAGACCGTTTGTCACAAGGTGTAGCTAACAACAATGTTCAAGTGCCTGAAACTTCTAAGCCGGGAATGGAGGATGTTGTAAAGGGATTGAATAAGTATAGACAATTCATAGTAAATGTTGTTGTGGCCATCATTGTTGCTGTAGGGATTGGGACATACATAGGTTACAAGCTAAGGAGCCATATATAAAAGAGGCACATAATGAATGTAGTATGTGTCATTGTTGTAAGAAGATGCTGCATGAGTTGAAAATAATATTGTTGCAACCATTGTTAATAGAAACAATATTTCATGGGATAGACCTACCTCTTGTGCACCCCACTGACTATTTAGTGATTAGCAGTGTCATTTAAATCTATTATTTATCAAGCATTCTCCTAATTATTCAAGGTCAGCCCATCTTTAGACCATGCTTGGTTGACATGAATTAGGAGGGGGGGATGGGTATTAGATTCCTACTTAGTCTATTCTCATATTTGATACTTGGATATGGAAATATTGATTCCCATAAGTATTGAATTTTAGTAAAAATGGGCAAAACCATACCCAAGAAGTGGCTTGGATGTTTTTCACCATACCTTACATGTGTGCCTAAGCAACAACATAAAGATATTTCTATATTATTGATTATCTAATGGAATATATTATAGTAATTTTTATATATTAGATGATATGATAGTATATTATATTTTATATGATGTATAAAATATAATATACTATGAGCCATATACTGAGGATGCTTTGAGATCTATGTTAACAGAAGGCTGTAGGAATTTGGAGTGCATTGAGATATGTGCAGTGGGCAATCTTTATCTATGGGCCATACACTAAGAGTGCTTTGAGATCTATGTAGGTGAACAAATGAAGGGGTTCGGAGTGCTTTGAGATCGGCGACGTGGGTGATCCATAACTATAGGCCATATACTAAAGGTGCTTTGAAATCTATATAGGTGGATGAATTGAAAGGGTTCAGAGTGCTTTGAGATCAGCGACATGGGTGATCCATAACTATAGGCCATATACTAAAGGTGCTTTAAAATCTATGTAGGTGGATAAATTGAAGGGGTTCGGAGTGTTTTGAGATTTGCACCGTGGATGATCTTTAACTATCGGCCATATACTAAAAGTGTTTTGAGATCTACATGGATGGATGAATGGAATTTGGAGTAGTTTGATATTCGTGTTGTGGATGATTTTTAGCTATGGGCCATGAACTAAGGAAGCTTTAAGATTTGTGCAGGTGCACGAATGAAGATGCTTTGAGATCCATGCTAGGGTGATTCTTAATTATGGGCCATATATTAAGGGTACTTTGAGATCTGTGCGAGCGAATGAATAAAGGGGTTTGAAGTGCTTTGAGATTCGCACAATGGGTAATCCTTAACTATGGGTCATAGACTAAGTATGCTTTAAGATCTGTGTAAGCAGATGAATGAAGAAGTTCGGAGTGCTTTGAGATATGTGTGGTGTGTGATCCTTAACTATGAGTCATATACTAAGAATGCTTTGAGAGCTGTGCTTTGATATTTGTTTCACACAAAAAATCTTTTGAGACTCTACCCCATTCAATACATGTCAAGGGTATTTTTGTCCTCCAATTGTTTTATACTATCATGTGATAGTCATATATCACCATTCTGTTAACCGAGATAACTGTAAGAGCCACTTTGGAATAATTTGGAAACCTGAAGAATCAATTTAAAACTTTTCAAAATTGAGGAGATATCTCTAGGACACATCCAAAGTGGAGGAATCTTGCTATAATTTTCACTATATCAAAGTATGTTATATCATATCGTATCATATTATATTAATAGTATTAATTGTAATATATTATTATAGAAGATATCCACAATTTTATGGCAATAATAATATTTGTATTGCCAAATATGTAGTATATATTATTTTGAAAATAATACTTTATTACATATTATTGATAAAGGATATTAGATAATATTCTCCGTGTATTAGGGTTTGGACATGTTTTTGAATCCATTTTTCATATATGGCTGTATCTAGCCTTGGCAGTAGTAGATAGTAGTGATATTGTTGGAATTTGCTTCATTTTTTACATGAGAGAAAAATAAAGAGCTTCCTGTTAGTTAGCTACATGATATGATTTTGTTGACATGGTGATGGTTATTTCATGGAAACACAGGAACAGGTGAGAAAGCGGCCAAATCTTAAATCTGTAAATACCCTCCTTGAGAACAAGATTTAGGTCCATATTTGGCTTAGTGTTCAACTGCAAGCTTTACTGAAATTCACATCAACATGTTATATAATAGTAGAGAGAAAAGAAAAGAAAAAAGAAACCATATGGCAATATATAACATGATCATATTTCCTAAAATGAGAGCAGAACATCAAAATCAACATCTTGATCACCATAGCATTTCATAGAGTGCAAAGACTGGTGATAGAAGTATAATGCTACTTTATCCCTCAGCATCACATTGCAATACTGATGTTGTTATATTCGTAGTTATCACCTCCTTGATAAAAATAAAAATAAAAAGAAAAAATTGGGTTAGGATAACAGATACTTGGATGCAAGTCTCACTTCAACTACCCTTATATAAATATTACAGGCATGTCAAAGGCTACTAAACTGTCACAACGGTCCATCTAATGATAGCCTATGCAATAAGCCCATCATATTGCATGCTTCCCAAAAATATCAGAACAATAACAAAATTCAATCTCCATCCCAGCAAAATGGGGTTGGAGATGGAGCAAAGCTCTTAAATTTAGAAGGGCAGGTATATCCATACAAATACAATAATCATGACAACGTTGAGACTAACACTGTTGTGTTAAGGCAAAATTCCTAGTTACTAGGTAACCCTAGTTGTGATAAAAGTACACGACCTAAAGCAGAATTTTAGTTGGTGATAAACTCCTTTAGATGTACAGACAAAGTATATGCTAGATGACAAGAATATACTAACCTACTCTTATCACTATTAGATCACTATCAAAGATGCTGCTCCATATCCCCCAATAGCACTTCTTCAATATTGATTATTCTTCCTAACCATACATTTCAATCAAGATTCGCCGTCTTAGTACCAGATACTTTTTAGCATACCGAGTATCAATATACAATCCGTACCAGATATCAGTACTAAACAGGTACGGTACGGTATGCCATATACTGTCCGGTTCGTGCCAGTACAGCGTACCATGATTTCAATCAAGAGCCATAAAAACGGTTAAAGTAAGCATTTTTGAGCCTTTAGTAACACTATTTTCTATATATGCATGCTTCCACCCTCATCACATAGTCTCTACTTGGGTTATTGTTGTATATGACCAAACGATTTCCATTTGCTTCATAATCCTTTTCCTGAATCACCATAAATGACTATTTCATTTGCCTCTGACCTCTTTCAGTTTTTACAAGAAATTCACCTTTAGTAGTCTCAGCTGTAATTATTGGCATGCACAAAAGTTGTCTTTCGTCGGCAGGGTTACATAAAGAACAAAGTGAAGACTTCTTCAGTGGGCATCACCATTTGTTTATGGTACAACTAGAACATGAAAACCAATAATTAAACTTCCCTGGGTGCATGCCTCATGCCCCTTTTTGTATCTCATGATCCTCATTTTTTTTCCTTTCAGAAAAGGTTGGGGAGAGCCAAAAATTTATTTCTAGAATGAATCTTGCTAGAAAAATCTGATACTTGTTTCAGCATATTTGTTGCTTCCCTCCCTCTGACATTCTTGCTCTGCTAACAAGTGAAAAATCCATGTCAAAGAACTTAGATTTCTGGCAAAAGTAGTCTCTGAAACCCAAGTTCTGGTTGATTCAAGTTTCAGCAAGCAAATGGCATTCCAGACTGCAATCCAATTCTGAAAAGAATTATTTGGGCTACTGGCGATTCTGATACTAACTATATGCAGGATTGAAGATAATCTACTCCTACATTAAAGTCACTATACAAGAAAATGGGTCTATTTTTTCATCAAAAGAACTAGAGATTCCTCTTCTTTTATTTTCCCCCTTTTTTACTTCAGTTTCCAAGAGGAACAAGTAGTTCATAGTGAGGCATTCAGCCGTCTTCTCACCAAAAAAAAAAAAAAGGAAAGGCATTCAGCTACCTCAACAATCTTCAAACACAAATATTAAAACAGATAGTCATATCACTCACTCATACCAAAGAAATCCACTTTGCCGCATTATGAAAATAAGCATAATTCATATTATTAAGAAGTAGGCATACGCCCTACTTGGCACTAGCCAACTGCTTCCGAAGGGCCTTGGCTGCAGCAACCATGTTGGTAAGTGCAGGCTTGACCTCAGTGTACTTGCGGGTCTTCAGCCCACAGTCAGGGTTAACCCACAGGATGTTGCTCTCGAGCACTGCCAGCATCTTGTTAATTCGGTCTATAATCTCCTCTGCAGATGGGATTCTAGGCGAGTGGATGTCATAAACCCCAGGACCAATACCTGCACCATACTTCACACCCTCACGGAACACAGAGAGGAGCTTCTCATCGGACCGTGAGTTCTCAATGGTGATCACATCAGCATCCATATCAATGATCGAGTGGATGATGTCGTTGAAGTTGGAGTAGCACATGTGGGTGTGAATCTATATAAAGACCCATAGTATTACTGATTCAATAATTGTAATTAAAGTAGTTTGGTGGTTCTTTATCTAAGTATTTGATCTTTATACAAATTAGAAGTAATGGAGGAAGAACCTGAGTTGTATCCTTGACACCGCAGTTGGTGATCCTGAAAGAGTGGACAGCCCAATCAAGATAGAAGGCCTGACCGGACTTGCGGAGGGGCAACCCCTCTCTCAAAGCTGCTTCATCAATTTGGATGACCTGAACTCATTCAAAGAAATAAAAGAATTTGAGGAAAGAGAACTTTCTGACAATAGAACTTCGAACAAGAAACAAACATAAACCTGAATGCCAGCAGCTTCCAAGTCTTCAACTTCTTTTTTGATAGCAAGGGCAATCTGATAGCAAGTCTCAAATCTAATAGATAGCATGCACTAAGTTAACACACGAGTGGCGGAAGTGCAGCAAAATAAATTAAGGTATTAAGAGCTCCACTAAGGAGTTTTAATGGGTATAAAGGAAGTTGCCCTGACCTTGGTTGGTCATTTCTCACAAAGGACCAGTTCAGGATTGTGACTGGACCCGTCAGCATTCCTTTCATGGGGCGTGAAGTCATGCTCTGGGCCATTGAGGACCAGAATACAGTCATGGCCTTAGGACGGCTCACATCACCATAGATGATGGGTGGCTTAACACATCGTGAACCATAAGATTGCACCCAACCGTTAACTGTGAATGCAAAACCAGATAACTGCTCCCCAAAGTATTCAACCATATCATTCCTCTGGAAAGTAAGATCAAGTTATGATCCATGCTTATCATACAAAAAATTAAGCAAAATAGTTCTCAAAGCTGCATGTAAATATGTTGGTGATTCCATGTGATGTAAAATTGAGAATTAATAGGGATTCATACATAACATCAGAGTAAAAGCAATTTAAGCTCACCTCAGGCTCTCCATGAACCAGGACATCAATGTCAAGCTCCTCCTGCAGTTTGACAACGTTGTTGATTTCCTCTTTGATCGCATTCACATACTCCTCTTCAGATATCCTGCAACCAGTCATAACGATCAGAATAGCAGAAATTATTGATATATTAACTCTTATTTACTAATGGCATGAAATTGTTAGAGAAAGAGTTTGCTCTTCGAAAAAACAAAGTTCGAGAGAACCCACTTGTTTGCCTTGTATTCACGGCGCACTCTTCGGAGATCCATTGTCTGAGGGAATGAACCAATAGTTGTGGTAGGAAGGATTGGAAGGTTAAGCTTCTTCTGTTGAGCATCCAGTCTGGCACTAACATCTGTAGCTCGGCGATGATCAGATCCCTTCAGAGCAGCAGCCTGAAGATCCAACACAATAACTGAAATAGTAAGAAACACCTCTTTTCCAACAGAAGTGAGATGCAGATGATCAGGAACTCACAGCCTTTTGAACTTCTTCATTGGTCACCCTAGGTGATGATTTTCTTGAAGCCTGAGCAGCAGCATTTGCTGAGAAGACGGCCTAGAAATGGCAACGAATGGTTAAAACACTATGAGAGTAAATTAAACAGCCCATATATGCATAGAAAGATTCTACAAAATTATGAAAATGAAACTAGCATAATTGTGCTCTAGATATATCGAACAAGTCTTGTATTAAAGGGTAGTTGTGAGAGACCATACCTCATCCTTGTGACCAGCCAATGCCTTTGCCAGCGCATTCACTTCAACCACCTTTTGTGCAGCAAAAGCCAGCCACGACTTGATTTCACCATCCAACTTTGTCTCATTTACGAGATCAACAGCAGTGTGCATGAGTGAGCAAGAAGTAGACGTCACAAGCTTGTCTGCAGAGAAAGCAGCAAAAAATAATCATCAGAAGACTTGATATGTAATGTAAGATGTCAGAATATATAATTAGACAACCTTTGCCTACAATAGCCTCCAGAGCATTAAGTGTACTCAGGGAGGAAGCTAGATCATTAGCCCAAATGTTCCTCCCGTCCACAACTCCAGCAAAAAGATATTTGCCAGAAGGGAAACCTGCACTTTTTATTAAGTCAAGAGTGTTGGTTCCACGGACAAGATCAAAACCGAAACCTGATATGCCGTTTAAGGTAGTGATAGTCCTGGAATAGATAAAAGTATGGTCAATAATTTTTAATCATATTATACATTATTGTTCATTGAACAAAATTATGAGAACAGACTAACTTGTATGCCTCAGCAGGAACATCAGCAAAGTAGGTTTCAACTAGCACATTCAAACCAGAGAATGATGATTCCAGTTCTAAGTAGGCTTTAGTAAATGCTTCCAGTTGGTGAGCATCAAGATCCATTACAAGGGTCGGCTCATCGAATTGGATCCATGAAGCACCTGCTGCCTTCAATTCCGCAATAACTTCCCTGTGCAATGATTATATCATCAGTACATATTATTGGATGATGCAGTAGAGAGTATGGAAGCCTAAAAATGGCCTTGAAGCATGTTGAACATTACTTATAGACAGGCAGGACATTTCCCAGAAGTGAGAGAGTAGCAAAGGATTTTTCAACGCCTTTCGCTGGCTTAGAGAGCAGCAAATATGTCACAGGTCCTATGAGCACTGGAACTGTATCGATTCCTAGCTGCATTAGAGGGGAAAAATGAATGCTGGATATTCAACAAGCACATAAAAGTGCTTAATTATCATAATTCTGACTGGCACATTCCCAGGAAAACGAACAAGTATCACTAGATAAAAGCATTAAATATTCATCGAGCAGATTCAGGTGCAAGTGCGAAAAAGTGGATCTATCAAAATAATTTGCAATGAGTAATACTTAGGAAGCAGGTCCACAGGCAAGGTTTTTACATTGCTTTCAGAGCAGGTGTGTTGTCATTAGTAGAAGTTTCCAGCTATTAAGAATAATTTTGCCAAACTATGAATACCAAATTAAAAAACATGTTTTTTCTAAGCTCTAACTGTAGTAAATTACTGCAGGAAACCATTTATACAATCATGTTTTGTGCATGTTCAGAAGTAGCAAGCTCAACAAAATGATGCATCTCCAGTCTCCACCATGTTGCACCAAATGAACACAAACACACTGTGATACAATTCTTATATAAGCTACTAATACAACTCGCAATTTCTAATGGCAATATCACTACTTCTTATCAAACATAAATTTGCCGGCCACAGGAAAATCAAAGATTGAAGTTTTGAATTTCAATGTCAAACACATGCCACAAAGCCTTAGTCCAAAACATGTGGACATTTACTATTGTTTAAAATAAGAAAAGTGCTTTGTATACACTGATGTGAAGGTGAAGCCACCTAAACACTGCACAAACCAAAAAAACCACTATCTAGTGGACCCGCCTCAAATACGAGCAGAGCCAACATACCAAGGAGGTTTCCTGTGGTTTCAAGGTTTGTGGGCATAGGTAGTATTCAACTACATGCATGTGTATAGCACCATTGGTCAGACTATTATGGTCATGATGACTGAAACCAAAAATTAGTAATTGAAAATTAGGAAGTACCAAAAAAAATAGCAGCAGTTAAAAAAATGTCAGACAATAAAATGTTGATAATTTATGGCTTCTTATTGTGTTACTCGTCATTCAAGTTAGTACAGATTAATATCTTGAATTGAAAAAAACTGTTTATCAATTGAAACAATAATCAGCCGCTAACAGTATAAATAATTGGTGCAATGACCAACCAAGTCACAAGTAGGTGCTAGACTTATATATTTCATGAAATTAAAAAGCTAGAAAAGAATCCTTGGTTTCCTTTTTCATCAGCTTACCCTCAGGGGGGAAAGAAACAGTAAACTCAACACACAACAGAACAAAAGGAAAGAGGAAAAAAAATCCAACATCAAAAAGAAGCAAAAGAGTTGTCTACACAATTCAAACCATAAAATTTCCAATAGAATATTTTTTAATGTGGAACAAATAAAAGAATACTTGACAGAATGTCATTCAACCTGAAACAAATATCAAAACCATTAGGAACAGAGATTTATCAGCAACGATTAAAAAAAAAACTTATTCAGAAGCATACCGCCTTCGCCTCCTTGTACTCAGACACGGCTTTGTGAGAAGCATATGTGAACTTTGAATCTGGGGCCAATTCAGGGACAATGTAATGGCTGGATTAACATAGGACAAAGAAATGAGTCATGAAGAATTCAAGCTAGGTAAAACAAAATGAGCAGCCAGAGGCTTAAGATAGGTCAGATGACTTACTAGTTAGTGTCGAACCACTTGGTCATCTCCATGGCAGGTACTGAAGCATTTCCTCTGGCCATAGAGAAGTATATGTCAAAACCAATCTCTCCACCACTCCATCCATATCTTTGAGGAACAGCACCAAGCATTGCTGTTGTATCAAGCATTTGATCATAGCATGAAAAAGTGTTGCTCGGGATGTACTTGATCCCAGCATCAGCCATCTGCTTCCAAATGGAACGCCTGAGATCTGCAGCAACTTTCTGCAAATTATCAGCACTGCTCTTCCCATCCCAAAAGGATTCCAGAGCAAACTTCAGCTCTCTCTTGGGCCCTATCCGAGGATATCCAACAATGTGTGATGCCATTTTTCTGGTCATGTAGATGGAAACAAAGATCATATTAATTCTTAAAGTAAAGACACGCAAAGATAGACTAAATGTAATAGATTATCTTCTACATTATAAAGTAGCTATCATTATAATCAGCTGGGTAACTCGAGTGTGGCATGCCAAGGAGTGGATAAGATAGTCAAGGAGACATATCCTGATTGAGAAGTTTACTTTCAAATGCTCAGCAGCAGACAAGATGAAAAAAGACATTTTTGTAACCAAAACGAACAAAGTATTTGCACCAAAAACAGAAAGAAATAAAATAAGAAAATATGCAAAATGGAAAACAAAAGATATATCACATTTGAAAAAGAACAGTTTACTGATTAGAAGAATACAGAAGTTGGCTTTACAAGGCTTATGAAATGAAACGTAAAAGGAAAAGCTGAGCCTTTGGTTCAAAATACACAAGGGGGCTCATAGTTCTATTGTGATGAAAAGGATAACCAAAATAAGCAAAGTGAGGTTCTTCTACCAGTAAGAAAGAAAACAGGAACGATGCTAAGTAGAAATCAAGCACAGTAGCCAAACTGAGGACACCCTGTGACTAAATCTGAGGGTTAGGTATAGATACGCATGGAGATGAGAAAACGAACACATAGTTGGATTTGTTCCAAATAATAGATCAAAATGCACTGTCCGGTAAACACAACGGGTCCTCTGATCTATTAGATAAATGAAGTTAATGAATGCCAAACAAAGTTGTGGAACAGGGTCCTAATAGTTAGATCTGTAGCTGTGAAGAGAGTCCCAAATCATACTCCATGCCATATGTACAAGATAGAAAACTTAGATCTATAACCATAAGATAGAATTATCGCACCAGATCCAGCAGAAGATCAAAATCTCCACATAAATTTAGCAAACAGAGAATATCTAAAGAAAAAAGAATGACAGCTTATGAAGTAAGGATTCAGATCTCCACCAAAAATATCACATATTAACACAAAAGCACCTTGATTTACACCCACAAAAAAAAAGTGAAGTAAGAAAGTGAAAAAGAAACGAGGCAAAATGAAAAGCAGAGACCAGTTGTAGATCAGCAAGGTAGCAAACCAACCCACATAAGATTGAGAGAAAAAACCAGTAAAAAGAAAAAGAAAAAAAAAACTTAGAAAAGATCCAGCAAGACCCCATTTCCTCGGAAAGACAAAGGGCAACTTTTTTATCGTGGATTAAATAAACTGGCAAAAAAGATTAAAATTCGAGAAATGTAGCAGAGGACAGCTATAAATCAGCAAACTACCCAATATACCAAAGCAAAATCAAGAAAAAAAAAATCAAAAATGGGAACTTTAGATCAAATCGAGCAACAGTCAATTTCCCCGGAGATAAAAGAACGACTTTTCATCGGAGAATAAACTAGCACAAAAGATTAACAGCTAAGAAGTGTAGCAGAGAACAATAGATGCCAAACTCACGAATACAAAACTAAGAAAAACAATAATAAATAATAGAACTTTAGATCAGATCTTGCAAGATCCGATCCCTCGACACAGAGAGAGAGAGAGAGAGAGCAAAGGGAAGAACAAATTTACCAAAAAAAAAACGGAGGGGAACAAATCCGAAAGCGAGGAGAAAGGGCGTACCTCAGGGAATGATGGAAGGGGTCCCGAAGAAGAGGCGGAGGAGAGGAAAGGACGAGGAGAGAAGAGAAAGGCGAGAGAAGTGTCGAAAGACGCGCGACGAGAGGGAGAGAGTTTGGGGGCATTTATAGGGAGAGAAGAAAGAATGGTTAAAGAATCTGGTGGGTCTCATAAAATGCTTTATAGTTTATGCCCCATTACCGAGTTAAAAAATATCAAACGCAACAAATTGTTTGACAAATCCAACTTTACCACCAATAGAAGTTCGTTCTTCTGATGGGGACCACATCCCAATGAGCTTTCGATTGGAGCGTTTGTGTGTGGTAGGAATTTTTTTTCCGTTAATGACGGGAAGCATTAAGAAAATTAGAAAGTGGGGACGAGGAGGACGAATGGGAAGAGGTGGTGGGTCAACGGGAGCGGTGGGAGGCTGCCATCTTGGACGGTATGCCGGTCATGTTACTTCCAAGCTACATTTTCATACCTACCTTGGTTGACATTGTGCGAATGCTCCAATTTTCATGCGACGATTTAGGGCTTCTCTCGAAGAGTTGGTGGGTTGAGAGAATGTGCGATCGAAGATGAAGCAGGCAACCACGGGATCAAAACCCGGTGGTAAAGGAGGCTTGAACTCTACTTGAGTTGTTCGAGTTCGAAACGCGTGGGCGTCGATTAAATCAGGGGACCGCATGCCCCACACCCGGATGGCTCTGTATGGATATGCTTTCCTTCCATCAGTACTAAGGTGGCGCTGGGGTGACGTACTCACATGTGGATGACCCAGTAGGATTTTCCACGAGTTGAGAAGAGTACGCGGAAACTTGCGAATCGCATCGAACATTTTCTGATGGAAGGGGCCCAGTCGGGGCTGCTACGTGGGTGGGGTTCTACCCCTCCCCCTCCCCTCCTATTTTTAACCACAAAAAAAAGAGAGAGAGATTGGCGAGGAGTGCCCACCCTCGGGGGTGACTGTGACCAACCCATCGTGGACAGAGGTGGCGAAGAGGCTTCCTCGGCAGGCGGCGTGGACCAATCACTGAATCTCGGACGAGGACCTGGTGGCTCTACAGAGGTGTTTCACCGAAGCTCTAGAGCTACCGCCGGAGAGAGTGGTGAAGGCTAGGGAAGCTTGGATGTCCATGGCAGTTGCTGTGCATAGCTTAGGGAGGCCCGTTCGGTGGAGTGGGTTGCCAGGGAGATGCGGCTGAAGGGGAAGCTCGACTATGAGATCAAGACATTCCTGATGGTAGAGCAATACCACACCCTCTGCTTCAAGTGTGAGGCGGACCAGCAAGCAGCAATGGAGAACGGGCAATGGGTGGTTAGCCGACCAGCTTCTCACCATGGAGAGGTGGCAGCCGGACTTCGTCCTCGAGCTCAAAGAGGTGAACCGAGTGGTGGTGTGGCTCCGACTCCCACAGCACCCGCTCGAGTACTGGGAGAAGGAGTCTGTTCTGGAGATTACAGTTGCGACGGGCGGGCCGATCGCGGTGGATGGCTTCACCGACCAACTTCTGAAACTAGGCTCGCGAGGGTGAAGGTGGAGCTAGATGCCAGATCCCCCCTCAGGCCTGGAGTCTTCATCAAGGGTTTATCTGAGAAATTCTGGCAGGCTTTCATCCATGAAAACCTGCTAGATTTTTGCTACAAATGTGCCCGGATCGGACATGGGGGAGGTGCCTGCGACTTCACTTCCCCGGTGTCGATTGGGGCGGAGGGAGTGGGGACTCAGATGGAACCGAAACCCATGGTGATGGAAACTGCCCCGGAGACTTCGGGACAGCCAACAGAATCCGGCAGCCAAGGGCTGCCAAGGAGGTGAGGTTGCCGAGCAAGATGACTGAGATGCCATCCAAGTTTACAATAGGGTCGGCTTCCATGCGGCCGGGACTGAGGCTCCGTTTGAAAACTTGGAATTGAGGAAAAAGAAATGGAATGGAAGGAAAAGTTAAAAATTATGATGTTTGAGAGTTTTTTAGTGGAGGAAAAGAAAAAGAAAAGGAGGGAATAGGAGGGAATAGGAGGAAAAATTTTGGGCTCCAATTCTCTCCTTTATTTCCTCCCATAAGTGGGAGGATTTGGAGAGAAAAGACTTGAAACTTAATAAATTTTTTATAATACCTATTTTACTCTTAAATTAAAAAAGAAGTACCAAATTAAAAAGACAAATATATCCTAGGGCATCTTTTATTTTAATCTTTTATATGTCATCTCTATCTCCATATACCCATCTGCTGCACCTCTACGGAGCTCCATCTCCACAGTTGCACTTTCTTAGAGGAGCAACGGTTGTTAAGCTTCAAAGATAAGCTTATTCTCTCAATAGAAAAAAATAAAAGAATTATTTTTTCGTTAACTTGTTTTTGGATGTGATCTATTGTCTGATTTATAGCTTTTGGATCTGTGATGATTATATGGCCGTGGATGTGATAAAGGCATCTCTTTTACTTGTTTTGGATATGATTTGTTGTCTTCTGATTTATGGGGTTTGGATCTATGATGATTGTATTGCGGTAGATTTGATAAAGACGACTCTTTTACTTGTTTTTGGATGTGATTTGTTATTTTATGATTTTTCGTTTATTTGTTTGTTTCTTCTTTCGTTATTCGTTTTCTTTACTTTTTTTTCCTGCTCGTTTTTTTTGCGGTGGTAGGTGTTGATCTCTTCAAGCTGTTTTGGATCTGTTAAAAAGAAAAGTATGTTTCCTACATCATTTATTTTTAAAAAAATGAAGGATAAGATCTATTTTTTGAACCAGATTTTGGTTGTTATCCTTGAATCTTTATGGATCTACTCGATGTCATCTAGATCACGGTTCTGGTTTTTGGTTTCTATTTCAAGATCGAAGGTCCTGATTTTTTGAGTGGATCCACATGTTTCTTTGTCCCGTTTTTAATGAATTATAATTGTTCTTGCTGCTAAGCTCTGTTTTATTTGATTTTTTTTTGCAATCGTACTATAATAATGAATTTGATAATTTTGATAATGAAGTTGATATGATGTCCATGGACCCGCCATTTCAAGCACTTTCTTAAAGTAAAGCATCCTCAAAAGGAAAAAAAAGAAAGTCTATAGAAGAGAATGATGAACCATTTGAAGGTATAAAACATGCAATTACAGAAGTTGCTAATGCCCTCAAAGTAGGAAATGCTATTCTTGAGAAAGAAAATTATGTTTGGGAGAAAGGTCGAGCACATGTATATTCGGAGGAAGAAATTTTTAATGAATTGTTGGGCATTGGAATGGAGGGTGATTTACTTAATGAAGCATACCTTTTTCTCACTAAACATCAAAAAAAGGTATAACCTCTTAGCCCATTATCAAAAGTCTATATTAGTAGTAATAAGAAGCAATGACTAATTTCTTTAGATAGCATTGAATGAACCTCTTATTTTACTTTGTACTTATTTCAGGTGTGGCTGGGTAGTGGTTACTTCCTCTACAGTGAAATTGAACATTTTGTAGGCTGCTTTGATGTATTTTTTGTGGGCAAGTTTTATTAGTTAAGCATTCTCATTTTGAACAAGTTATTTTAGAAAAGTTGTAAAAACTAAAAAAACCGATATGCTTGTTTGCTTATTTAATTGTATGGATCTCGTATATTTATTTGATTGTATAGATATCCAGTCTTGCTCATTGGGTTACTTTAATCAAATTTATCAAACAGACATTAGTATAGCTAGAATAAATAGAGGAAATGAAATTTTGACTCTTTGGGTGTGGACCCAATCCGATCCGACCTGATTTCCTAGTGGGTTGGGTCTGGGTCTAAAATTAGGACCCGAACAAGGATCCAGGTTAGGTCGAGGTCACTCATGATCCGAAACGACCCGATCCATTTGCATCTCTATTCATAAGCATGCCCCTTTTATAATAAGGGTATTTTATTAAAAGTGTTAAAAAGGTATGCTTTCTTTTCTCTCCAAACTCTCAAACAAGAGGAAGGAAAGTACTTTCTCTTTCCTCCTAAAACTTTCAAACAAAAGGAGAGGAAAGTCTATACTATTCCGTTCTTTTCTTTTTCCTCCTCATTAAAGTTTTCCTTTCTTTTCTTTTCTCTCCAAAACTCCCAAACGGAGGGTGAGTGCACAGGGGGTAAGGCCGAACTCACCGGAGTCTCCGCCGAATGTGGAGGGTTGGCAGAATCCATCCAAGGTCGCACGGAGGAGATCGCCGGAGAAGGGTGACTCGATCGGCGACTCGGGAGCTTCAGGAGTAGCAGGTCAACCCTAACTGAGAACCAAGTCAAACGTCAGGCTGGGATGCATTGCAGGTCAAGCCCATCATGCTGGCCAACAGGATCGAATGGAGAAGGCACGGATGGAAGTGCTGAGGGTAGGGCCGTTAACGGGCCGAGCTACTCGGGCTCGGGCTCGGTTCGTTAAACGAGCTCGAGCCTGAGCTCAAAATGAGGCCCGTTTAAATCCGAGCTCGAGCTCGAGCAGCTTACGAGCCCAAACGAGCTCGTGACTTAACACGACCACATGAGTTCGGAATTCGGCGGTCGAGATCATTTGGAAACCCTGCATCCAACGGGCCAAGGCCCTCCTCTTCAGCTCTTCTAGTCTCGTGAGGGCGGCGGCGCAGAAGGGAGCATCGAGGAAGATGGGCTAGACAACGTCGAGGTGGTGGAGGGAGACTAGCGGGGCCATGGGGTGGGCAGCGAGGAGGCCGAGCAGATCGTCGTGGACATCAAACTGGTGGAAGCTCAGGGAGCAGGTAAGGGAAATGCCGAGCTCGGCTATGCATGCCTGAATGCGGTCGTCCCTGCCATAGAAGGCCGGGGAGCAGTGGAGGCAGCAGTCCTGCACGCGGCAGAGGGCAGCGGCTGATGGCAAACCCGCCGCCACCGTAGGCCTTGACGTAGGAGAAGTAGATGTTCTAAAGGTGGTTTTTGGAGACAGAGCCGATGTAGTAGGGCTGGCGGTGGTCGAACTGGGAGAGGACGCGGACGAGGTTGTCGAGGACAAAGACGGTGTCGTCGTCGCCCATGACGAACCACCGGATGTTGTTCAAGCCGAGGTAGTAGGTCTCGGAGACGATGCGGGAGATGCAGATGGCTGAGCGGCTGCCCTGCTGGTGGGTGCAGGGGAAGCGGGCGGTGTCGCCGGAGAGCTTGAGGGCGAGGAGGCCGGCGGCGGAGGCGGAGTTGCTAAACTCCATCACCGACTTGTCGAGCCAGACAATGCCCCGCATCTGGCGGGGGCACCCCCAGAGCTTGATGTAGTCCTTGCGCTTGTCCTAGAGACTGGCGGAGGCCGCGATCCTGAAAACTACGTGCTGGAGCCCCGCGGCCGCCGCGGCTCGGGCAGCTGTCCTGGTGGTGGTGGTGGTGGCCGAGGGGGTAGTATGGATGAAGAGATTAAAGGAGGAAAAGTGGAGGACCGAATCAGCGACAACGAAGGAGGTGGTGGTGGTGGTGGAGCAGGGAAGTTGGCGGTGAGCAAGGGAAGAGGAGGGAGGAGGTTGAGAGTATAGAGGAAGTAGATGAGGGAGATAGAGAGGAGGAGGCAGATCATGAACCCGAGCCTGAGCCCGACCCTTGAGCTCGTAATTGAAACGAGCTTTACGAGCTCGAGCCCAATACAAGGCTTGGTACCGAGCCCGAGACTGAGCTTCTGTGAAACAAGCCTAGGCTTGGGCTCGGCTCGGCTCGTTAACAGGCCTAGCTGAGGGCGGAGCTCGCTTTGGGCCTGGGACTGTTGAAGAGGGCCAGAAGCCCGGCCAGGACACGCGCGGAAGCTGGGTCGGGTTGGGCCGCCAGAAGCCCAAGGCCCCATCTTCTTCCTCATCCATGGTGAAGGGGAGTCGAAGGCGACGAAGAGGCACCAATGGCACAAGGGTCCACATGCCGATTCCTCCCTCCGAGACAGCGATCGCACGGCCGTCCCGTGCCGACGATGCGGGAGAAGGGGTAGCTCCGCAAGTGGCGAAGAGCAGACCGTTGTTGGGGCCTCGATGACGATGCCCCCTTTGGCGGCTGGGATGGAGGCCCCAACACTGGCAAAGAAGGCCGCGGCCGGAGGAGAGGCAGCGGTGGAGCCGAGCGGGGGAAGAGGAGGCGACGAGACAGAAGAGCAGGGGAAGATTGAGTGGGGGCAACCAGGACCGTCCGCGACCAACTTGAGAGGGACGACACCGTGGACCTCGGCGACAACACCTTCTCCAGCGGCGAGGGAGGTGGTTCTCACGCCAACAAGCTTGGCCCCAAGGACCATAGCTCCGGTGGACCAAACTAGGAGGAGGGGAAGAGGAGAGGGTTTGGATGAACAGGGCAAGAAGGAAATGGGGCATTCTGGAACTCTCTGGGCTAACATAGTACGTAATGTGGATGGCCTCATGGGCCCTTAGCCCATCAACTCAAGTTGACCTTGCAAGACGTTGTATGTGGGCAAGTCGTTTGAGTGAGGGGAAGCTAGGCCCGTGGAAGTGGGCCATGACACCCTCCAGGATGCGAAACGAAAATCTTGCTGTGGAATTGCCGAGGGCCATAAGCTCTCTTTCGCTCCATCCTTTTGCAGGCTAGTCCATTTGCACAATCTGGAGGTATGTGTCTTTTTTGAAACCTAGCTCTCGGAAAGGAGTTTTCAACGAGCCAGGCAGGCCTTGCCAAGATCTTGGGGGTCCTATGCAGTAGAATCCAAGGATTGTCAGGTGGTATTATTGCAACCTGGAGACAAGGATGTTTTAACCTTGACATTTTCAATGTATGCAAACAACAGTTAGTCATAGTGATTTTCGAAGAAAATGGTACTCCATGGGTCCTAGCTGCAGTGTATGCCGGCACAGACTTTAGGGATAGAAGGGTCCTATGGGAGGAGGCAGCCAAGCTAATCCAACAGGGATATGCCACGTTTGTGGTAGGGGACTTCAACTGCATTGATAATTCACAAGAAAAGTTGGGGGGAAGGGCCTTGGTGCGGGCACCAGAATCCAGAAAAGACTCCAATCAATTAACTCAAGGTCACTGTGGCTTTGATCGAGTCCTGTAATAAATTCAATAAGTCAGAAAGCAAGCCTCAATAAGTCAGAAAGCAAGCCAAGTCAGGACATGTTGCATGTTTCTACTACCACCTTTGCACACCCTTGGAGCACCACCTCGGCATCCACATCAACATCAGCTGGCCACCTCACCACCACTCCAACCAATGGAAGCACGCCAACCAGGATGAAGTCAAGCATAAGGAGCCGGCCACGTCATCTCATCAAAGAAACCAATGCAACGTCATGCCACCTCATCAGAAGAACCAATCACCATGCCACCTCATACAAGTTGACACGTCACCCAAATTCAAAGTCCAAGAGGTCGGCCACAATTTAAATGCAAGAAAATTTCAAATGGGAGCCAACAACTTTTCAAATCCTCCCCCTTAAAGCTGGCCAACTTTCTTTCCTTTTCTCTAGCAACCAAGCCTTCAAATGTGGAGCGCCATTCATTATGTGTTTAAATTTCAAATCATGAGGAAAGTCTATAAATACCTCCTCATGATATCTTGTAAGGGCAGTTGATGAATGAATAAAAAGAGTTTCTTTCTTCCTTAGCAATTTTGCTTTGTCACCTTGAGAGAAGGTTGGGCGTGAGGCCCTTGTTCCAAGTTGGGCGTGAGGCCCTAAAGCCACTACCACATCCACCGCTGCCTTACCTCCTCTCGCCTCCCTTTTCTTTTGTGATTTCCATTCTCCTCTCACGCCAAAGTTCTAATCCTTGTTTCTTTGTAGGTCCTTAAAGTACTCTATGTCATTGGGTCAATTATCCTTCCACACCAATAGCAAAAGGGCCCTGTTGCAACGGAAGATGAAGCTTGGTCATCCAATCATCAACCTTCGAGAGTGAGATCAAGGATCCTCCTCCAGAAAAATTTCAGAAGTTCAATGTTTGGTAAACCTCAACTCTAGGTCTGATTTATTGAAGGAAGTGTCCTAATCAAGTGGTTTCTCAACCACAACGGTCCATTCTTCTAAGTTCTAAATGAATTAGTACATGCGGGTAACTAGTCCTGAAATTACTATGCTCATGTTAATGTTTTCTTATCCCATATGTGACTGAATTTTCAGCTGCTATTAGGCTAGTTAATCAACATAACTTACTGACAATCCTTATGTTTAAATCCCTCAAATTCATCCCGCATCATTTTTGGTATCAGAGCAAGGTTAATTAGGACATGCACATTGATTATGCTGAAATTCTGCACTTGCTGAAATTTCTGCACTTTTCTGAAATCCATTGATGCCAAAATCCTAGTTTGCATGCCTTATTAAATTTATGAATTAAATCTGAATATTTTGAATTTTAATTCTGAATTTCAGTTATTAAAGTTGAGATCTGATCTCCACAAATTTAGGATTTGAAGTTAACAATTTCAAAATTAAATTTGAAATTCTAGGTTTGGGCTCCAAATCTGAAATTTCCAGTTCTGAAATTTCCAAATCTGAAATTTCCAATATGACTTTTGCATTCGAATTTCAAAACTTGAAATTTTGAAACATCAGATCTGAAATCCAAATTTGAAATTCAAAATTGGAAATTAAAAGTGGGAACTTAAATTGAAACCAAAAAAAATCTGAGATTCAAAATTTAAATTTGAAATTTAAACTTGAAATTTGAAATTGAAAATTCAAAAGCTGAAAATTAAAATTCAAATCTGAAATTCAAAATTCAAAAGTTTAAATTCGAAATTTGAAATTTGAAATTTTAAATCTCAACTTGTGTGGGCATTTAAAATAGTTGCATCCATCATAAATCATATTAAGGGCACTCTAATTGCAACATAAGGGAAGGATTTCATCACCTTTCCTTAGCCCAAAACAACCGCCCTCATAAATCTAGAACCCAAGCCTAATTTAAAACTCAACTAGCCAACTTAACTTAGAAACCACAACGAGTCTTTAGGCTAATTGAATTTGGCTAATTCCTTGCTGTCTAGAAAAGTTCCGATCAGGGTCGTGGCTACCATCTTATCTGCCCAGCCCCGTTAAGCGGTTGGTGTCAGCTAAGTATGGTTAATGGCGGTTACACGAACTCTTGGTCCAACTGGCCTGGGCAAGTGGTGAACCAATTTTGATTAGATAAGTCTTTGATTTAGATTTAGCAAACCCTAGCATAGGCTAGTCATTTTGTTTTGTCTTGAGCCTTGTATGACAACTAGATCAGGATCACCCTACAACCCATCACATACACAACCCCTTGAAGCCATGGACCCCAATCTTGAGACCATCCTAAGGACTATGACTGAGCAGTTCAAACAATTGAACAATAGGTTTGATCAAGTTGAGGAGAGGCTAGGAACCCTAGAGGAAAATCAACAGACCCACGTGGAACCTGAATTGACACCCCAACCCCATCGCCACCTTTTCACTCCTGAACATAATCAGCGACAACCACATCAGGATCATGTAGACCAGGATGAACGAGCCCTTAGGAGTATCAGACTTGATGCACCCTCCTTCGAAGGAAGTCTAGACCCTAAGGTATACATTGATTGGGAAAATGACATGGATCAATATTTTGAGTGGTATGAAATGTCGGAAGAAAGAAAATTCAAATTTGCCAAGCTTAGGTTGACACGACATGCAAGGTTATACTGGGAAAATATTGAGAGGATCACTAGGCAAAGAGAAGAACTACCTATCAATACATGGAGACAGATGAAAATTAAGCTAAGAGAGAAATACGTCCCATTATCCTACGAACAGAGGTTACTAGATCAATGGCAAAGATTAAATCAAGGAGGGAAAAACTGTATCTGAGTACATTGCCAAATTTGATGAGTTCGCTATGAGGTGCAACATAGTCGAGTCAGAAGCCGTAACCCTATCTAGGTTTAGAGCTGGTCTTAAGGAGGACATTCAAAGGGAATTGTTCTTAAGGGAAATTCATGATTTAGACCAAGCCTACCAGATTGCCAGAGACTGCGAACGATTCCAGAGGGGACCCATTTTTCGACGACCTGAACTAGGGGTGGCAAAATATGACCCGACCCGCCAACCCGACCCGCGTTCGACCCGCCATAAACAGGTTCGGGTTTGGCCTAAACAGGTTCGGGTCGTAAACAGGTTGACCCGTTTAACCTGTTTATTAATTGGGTCGGATACGGGTTTTAAATGTCTTGACCCGTTTAACCTGTTTAACCCGTTTAGATTGTAATTGGGCTGCTGCCGTTCATCTAAGATCAGGTGGTTTATAATCACTAGGGGTTCTCACAAACCCTAGGTCCCTAAGCCTTTTCTATTCCCCGTGCGCTGTGCAGCCATGCGGCCGTGTCGTGCGAGGGCTTGGAGTTGGAAGCACCGAGCACGCGAGTCCGAGAGGAGGGGAAGATCGCCGCGGATAGGAGGAGGGGAAGAAGATCGCCCCGAGTCTGAGAGGAGGGGAAGACGAAGATCACCGCAGTTAGGAGGAGGGGAAGATCGCCGTGGTTAGTATTTTAATGTTCTCATAATTTCGCTACTGCCCCAATTTTTTATTTTCCTTTTCTTTTGTTTTGGTTTCAATCGATCTAGGTTAAGCAAGTTTTGCAAGGATTTCTCACTTGATTTAGATTTTTATTCACAAGGTTCTGAAGATTTTCTTTTGGATCAGCAGTTCTTCCGATGAAGTGAGAGCTTCGTTACTTTTTTTCCTTCTTTGTGAAGTTGTTGCTCTTCTGGTCCTCGGTGTTCTCCGATTCCGGCTTCTTTCTTCGGTGGAGTGAGAGCTTGGAACCCTAGGATCGTCAGATCGGACGGCGGATCGGCCCAGAAAATAGAGTTGAGAACCGTTTCTTGGATAGGAGAGGTGATTTCATCCATCCTTTTTCCGGAGTTAAATCTTCGATTTTCTTTCTATCTTTTTATATGCAATATTGCAATGTTACTTATTTTCTTACCCGGGTTTAAAATCCATACATTCGATTTCAACCTCCAACGTAGTAGCATTCAGGAAGGATTTAAGAAGATCGACTATTTGCTTTTTTTTTTTTGACAACTTGATAAAATGACCAAGATACTGTTTTTTTTTAAAAAAATGCCGATCCTATTCATCGACTTCTTTTTATTAAATTAACAAATATATTTGCTGGCTTTCAGGTGGAAGCTCCTGGAATTAGCTGGATCTCTCATTGCCGAAAGCAATTCCATTTACTTGGATCTTAAATAAGATTATCATCTACCTCATGTTTGTGAATGTCTGCACTGTAATACTAATTTGTTAAAAGGTGTGCTTTTTGCCTGGCGCTGTTTGGAATTTTCTGAGATTTGGTAGCATGAGCACAAGACGGGGTTTTAATTTCTATTTGATATTATTTAAGTGTCATACGGTATTTTCTTGAGCATACTGCTACCCCAAGGATAGCACTAAATCCTTTAGCTGACCTATCAACTATGCGAGAACATTATCTGTTGTTTGATTTGAAGTACTACTTTGTTTATTCCTTGAGAGCTGAGATCAATGAAATTCCATACCGCTTTGTGGTTGCTGGTCGATTTTTCTTCAACATGCGTGGTCTTTGAAACTTGTATTTGTGGAGGTTGGTTTTGTTGGTTGTTGTTAAATTTGGCTCCTTTTTCCCCTGAGAAAGTTCTTAAGTTTGGCCTCTGGTTTATTCTTTGTGTCTTGCAGATAATATTATAGTAGTAATTCCCTCTGTGAAATCTTTCCTTTTTCTCTGTCTTTTGGACCTCTTCCATGCATAGATGTTGTTAAAGGATTGCTCCTTATTGCATTAACAGAGACCATCTCAATTTTATGGATAAGTATCGCCTTAGTTATTGTTGTGTCTTGTTGTTTTTATTTTTATCTTTGTTGTTTTCTTGATTCATCGTGGTTATACTGTTGTAATTTAGGCTTGTTATGCTGTTTGTTTGTTATGCCATTTGTGTCCCTTGGTCAAATCAGTTTAACTTGTTATGTTTGGTCACTTTGTTTCTAAGATTCTGGTGTGGATTACATGCTATGTGCTAGTGTCACTGGGGTAGGTTCTGTATATTACTGGTCCACTACATTTCTTTCTTCTATCATATTATGTGAGTTGCTTCTGCTCATAAAACAAACTAAACTGTGTTCCATGGGTCTCTACTGCATATTGTTGTTTCAGCACTTTCTGTGCCTCTAAATCTTATGATTTACATTTGTTGCTTCACTAACCTCTCATGTATCTCAGATGCCTTTCATGATTTTCAAAAGCTTTGGATTATATTGACAAAATTGTCCTTGTCTTTTCTCTAGGATGCTTACGGGTACCATTTATGGATTACTGATGTTTGTCTTTGCTTGTTAAATTAGATAGAGATTGTACCAATAAGCTGCAACCTTACTTCAGTGAAGCGTGTCCTTTGCAGGCAAAAATTCTCAAGGTGAAATTGTTGTTAACATTGAAAGACTACTCAAGTGCTATTTCAGAGACTGGATACATACTTAAACAAGATGAAGATAATTTGGAGGCACTACTGCTTCGTGGCCATTCTTATTATTATCTCTCAGACCATGATGTTGCTACATGGTTTGACTTATGAAAATTCCTATACAGAATTACAGATATATGTAAAAGGTTTCAAACCTTGTGTCATATGTGTACTCTTTTGCACTTTGCTGCAATGATGTTCTCCTTTTATTTAAGCTGCAGTTATTAGCTCAACTCTGCAGATTATCACTTCCAAACATTTGCAATGTCTAATGTCTGCACATGTTTAACATTCTGTTGCATGCTAGAGCTAATTTATTCTAGTGCTTTTGGTATGCCAAGAAAAAGTGAACAAAAAGAACATGAAAGTTCAGAAGAAAGTTTAAGATGCAGGCAGTCCTATATCTATGTTGGTAACCATGCATATTGTTCAGATGTGATATACTTTGCTAAAGGAAACAGATTAAATCCTAAAGGAAACAAAAATTAAAGCCTAAAGGAAACAAAAAGGGGCAAGCAATCTTTTTTTCAACTAATTTTCTTAATTACTGCAAACAGGTTAAACAGGTCGGGTCGGGTTAGGCAAACAGGTTAAACAGGTCGGGTTAGGATGGGTTGGGCTAAACAGGTTAAACAGGTCGGGTTGGGTTGGGCAAACAGATTACCTGTTTATTAAACAGGTTAAACGGGTCGGGTCGGGTTACCTGTTTAATAAACAGGTCAGGTTCAGGTTGTAATTTTTGACCTGTTTAATAAACAGGTCAGGTTCAGGTTTATGATTTTCTGATCCGATCTGTATCTGACCCGACCTGTTTATGTCTGACCCGACCCGATTGCCACCCCTAACCTGAACCCAATAGGATTAGCAACCCTGGAAGCAGGCCAAACCCAAGTTCAAACCCATCACACAGACCCAATCCTATCACTCCACAGGCTCGTAGGGACGACAAAGGAAAAGCCCCTGAAGGTAGAAAGGAAAACAATGTCCCTTGTTTTAGGTGTCATAAAATAGGACATTATGCAAGCCAATGCCCCACTAGAGTGTTACACATAGGAGAAGTAGAAGAAGAAGATCCTGAGACCCTAGAGAATTATGGAGAAGAAGTCTACGAAGCAGAGACCAATTTGGTAGATGAATATGAAGAAGAGGAAGAAATCATTGAGACGTGTGAATTTCTAGGAGTTGTGAGATGTATATTGACCCAGGCTAAAGAACAAGAAGATTGGCGTAGGACCAACATCCTACAAACCTTTATCAAAATAGGAGAAAAAGCCTGCAAAATCATCTTAGATAGTGGAAGCTGTGTCAATGCCATATCAACCAACACCATCAAGAGTTTAGGGTTGCCTACTGTACCCCATCCCAATTCCTATAAGGTATCTTGGATAAATTCGACCTCAATACCCATTAAACTTAGATGCCAAGTCCAGATACAATTCCAATCCTATCAGGAGAAGGTATGGTGTGATGTCCTTCCTATGGGAGTAAGTAGCATTATCCTAGGCAGACCATGGCTATACGATCATGATGCTACCCTGTTTGGACGATCAAATTCATGTTCCTTCAATCATAATGGAAAGAAAATTGTAGTTCACCCTACCCCACCTAAGGACAACGTTAAGAGGGGAGCTAGTAGTAGTCTGAAGGAGATTGTCCATGGATATAAACCTAGAAAACCTGTAGATCTTATTCCATTACCCTCACATGCACGAGTCTCAGAGACAGCAGAATCATATGCACAACATGTCAGGGATTTACATAATGAAATCAGTAAGAAAATTGATATGAGTAACAAAGCTTCTGCGCAAGCAGCTAATCGTCACAAACGGGCTAAGAAATTCATTGAAGGAGACTATGTAATGATTAGACTAAAACCTGAAAGGTTCCCCCGGGAACTATGAAAAAATTGCATGCCCGCAGTGCAGGTCCATTTAGGATATTAAAGAAAATTGAACCTAACGCTTATGTGGTTGACTTACCCCTTGATTTTGGTATTAGCTCGACCTTCAACATCTCAGACCTTATAGAGTATAAGGGACCAACATTGATACCTAGTGAGCCTTTTGATCATGCCCCCATTGAGAGTGAACCCATACCTGAGTGCCCTCCAGCCACATTTCCAGAATCGAGAGATAGGGTTGAACATGTTTTGGATGATCAAGCTATCACCACCCGGAACAAAGGGTACCAACGCTATTTGGTTCACTGGGAGGGTCGACCAAAATCTGATGATTCATGGATTACTCGAGAGGACCTACAGAGACTCAACCCAGATCTCCTAGAAAAGTACCACAGCCAAACCAACCCCTGTTCGACAGAGTCGAATTCTTCCCACCCCGGGAGAATTGGTGCGGGCACCAGAATCCAGAAAAGACTCCAATCAATTAACTCAAGGTCACTGTGGCTTTGATCGAGTCCTGTAATAAATTCAATAAGTCAGAAAGCAAGCCTCAATAAGTCAGAAAGCAAGCCAAGTCAGGACATGTTGCATGTTTCTACCACCACCTTTGCACACCCTTGGAGCACCACCTCGGCATCCACATCAACATCAGCTGGCCACCTCACCACCACTCCAACCAATGGAAGCACGCCAACCAGGATGAAGTCAAGCATAAGGAGCCGGCCACGTCATCTCATCAAAGAAACCAATGCAACGTCATGCCACCTCATCAGAAGAACCAATCACCATGCCACCTCATACAAGTTGACACGTCACCCAAATTCAAAGTCCAAGAGGTCGGCCACAATTTAAATGCAAGAAAATTTCAAATGGGAGCCAACAACTTTTCAAATCCTCCCCCTTAAAGCTGGCCAACTTTCTTTCCTTTTCTCTAGCAACCAAGCCTTCAAATGTGGAGCGCCATTCATTATGTGTTTAAATTTCAAATCATGAGGAAAGTCTATAAATACCTCCTCATGATATCTTGTAAGGGCAGTTGATGAATGAATAAAAAGAGTTTCTTTCTTCCTTAGCAATTTTGCTTTGTCACCTTGAGAGAAGGTTGGGCGTGAGGCCCTTGTTCCAAGTTGGGCGTGAGGCCCTAAAGCCACTACCACATCCACCGCTGCCTTACCTCCTCTCGCCTCCCTTTTCTTTTGTGATTTCCATTCTCCTCTCACGCCAAAGTTCTAATCCTTGTTTCTTTGTAGGTCCTTAAAGTACTCTATGTCATTGGGTCAATTATCCTTCCACACCAATAGCAAAAGGGCCCTGTTGCAACGGAAGATGAAGCTTGGTCATCCAATCATCAACCTTCGAGAGTGAGATCAAGGATCCTCCTCCAGAAAAATTTCAGAAGTTCAATGTTTGGTAAACCTCAACTCTAGGTCTGATTTATTGAAGGAAGTGTCCTAATCAAGTAGTTTCTCAACCACAATGGTCCATTCTTCTAAGTCCTAAATGAATTAGTACATGCGGGTAACTAGTCCTGAAATTACTATGCTCATGTTAATGTTTTCTTATCCCATATGTGACTGAATTTTCAGCTGCTATTAGGCTAGTTAATCAACATAACTTACTGACAATCCTTATGTTTAAATCCCTCACATTCATCCCGCATCAGGCCTTCACCAACAAGAGGGAGGTTAGAGAGTTCCAAGACTTCATCATGGCAAATGAACTGATCGAGCTGGGGTTCACTGGCTCTAGATTCACTTGGTGCAACAACAGACAGGGACAAGCTAGGGTCTCGGAGAGACTAGACAGAGCTTTCGCCACTACTGGATGGGTTCAAGATCACCCGGACTACAGCATGAGCCATCTGCCATGGGTTGCGTCGGACCACTGTCTAATCCTGGTCAGTACCTCACACTCTCTTTCTTACCAGTGTCCTCTTGGACTTGAAAAGTTTTGGCTCTCTTACCCTCGGTCATGGGAGATTATTTGGGAGGCATGGCGGGTGCTGGTAAGGGGGAATGCTATACGTAGGGTGTCCCACAAACTAGAGTGAGCCACGCGGCAATTGCGTTGGTGGAACCGAAAGGAGGTGGGGAACATCTTCAGGAAGCTAGAGGAGGCTGAAATTGCTATTGTAGAACTATAGTCTCAGGAGGAACTGAGAGGGGGCTTGACGGCAGAGGAGCTATGGAGCTCAGATCCTAGTTATCCCTTCATGACTTGCTCCTTTGACAGCAAGAGACCCTATTGAGGTAGAAGTCGCGGGTTCGATAGATCTTGGAGGGGGTCAGGAACACTAGATTCTTTCACCAAGCAGCGATAATCTGAATGCAAAGAAATAGAATCAGAGCCATCAAAGGGTCAGATAATCAGATGACGGAGGATCCAGATGCCATTAAGGGGGTGCTGGAGCAGTTCTTTAGGTCCAGGTGGATGAATTAGATTGGCAGTGAGAAGTCGCCCATCATGCCGATGCCATTGGCCACGGTTTCGAAGGAGGACAACGTTGCTTTGGTCAGACTGGTGTCGACAGAAAAAATCTAGGAGACATTTTGGTCCTTAGCTGAAGACAAGGCTTAGGATCTGATGTCTTTCTTCCGGCATTTTTTAGGAGATACTGGATGGTGGTTAGACAGGATGTGGTAGAGGCTATCCAGCAGTTTTTCAGCACAACAACGAAGTGTGAGGATTGGAAGAGGACATTCATCACCTTGATCCCAAAGAAATCAAACGTCGTGGAGCCGAACCACTATCGACCGATCAACTTGTGTACCACCTTGTACAAGACTATGACGAAGATCCTAGTGGCCATATTGAGGAGCATTTTGCCGAGGATCATCAGTCCGGAGCAGAAGCCTTTGTGGGAGGTCGGAGCATCACCGACAATGTGCTTATTGCTCAGGAGTTCGTGTTCGATCTTTGGACAACCCCGTGTCGGAGGAGCTTGATGGAGGTCAAGCTGGACATGAAGAGGGCCTATAACAGGATGAGCTAGAGCTTTCTGAGGCGATCACTAGGGAGCTTTGGATTTCATAAGACGTGGGGTGATGGGGTGCATCAGTTCTCCTTCCTTCGCCATCTTGGTGAGCGGCCTACGCAGTTTTTTGTATCTTTGGTAGGGCTAAGACAGGGATGCATGCTGTCTCCCCTGCTATTCATCATATGCGCTTCGCTATCCAAAGCCCTCAGATGGGCTGCCGAGATCCAGGTATGATAGGCCTATAGGTCGGGGCCGGAGTCCATTCAAATTTTGTACCGCTATTTGCAAATGATTGTTTGCTTTTAGCTCGGGCGACTAGGCAGATGACATCGGTCATCCGGAGGATCCTCGAGAATTATTGTGCAACCTCTGGCCAGCAGGTCAATCTGGCCAAGTCAGCTATTTGCTTCAGTCCAAGGACTAAGCCCAGATGAAGACCTACATCAAGCAGATTTTGGGAGTGGGCGAGCAGGAGGGCCCACTGAAATACCTTGGGGTTCCTATTACTTGTCGTCATCTTCGATGCGGGGATTGTTTCTCTATTGAGTAGAGCATTAGACACAAGCTTGAGGGGTGGCAGATGGATGCTTTATCTATGATGGGTAGAGTGACTTTGGTACAGGCGGTCCTCAGCTCGATACCTGCTATTGAACACCATCATGCCGCTAGCGCCATTGAGGTCCCTCGAGCAGCTGTTCAGGGACTTCATCTGGGGCAGAAGGGAGGGCAAATGGGGCATCCACTTGGTAGCATGGGAGGTGATTTGTCAGCCGGTTAGGTCATCGAGGCTGGGCGTGCACGCTTTGGTGGCAAGGCGAGAGATTTTAGCGGCAAAACATGCAGTTGTATACATCATGGAACCAGATAGCTTGTGGTGTGCCCTTATGAGAGGTAAGTATGGTGCACACACTGCGGCGACTGACTTCCGGGCAAGGAGCCATTGCTCCTTCATATGGAAGGAGATATGCGCCCATGCTCTGGCGGTGCTCTCTGCAATCAAGTGGGCCATTAGCGATGGGCAGTCTATCGATGTGTTGAAGGATGCTTGGTGTCCGAGCAGCTGCTTGGTCGGATGCCGACGATGGTCGATTCGGTGAGGTTGGTGGGTTTGTAGAGTCAATGATTTAATCTCTTCAGGAGTGGGTAGATGAAATGAGCCGTTGATCGGAGATACATTCGGGAAGCAGCTGGTGGAGAGGGCTCTGGCACTCCTGATTCCAGCAGGGAGGACGATGGACAGACTGGTCTGGACTTCGACAGGGAGGGCAAAGGTACGTGCCAGGGACCTGCAGGGATTGATGGAAGAGGAGACAACACGACAGGTTGATGGTGGGTGGATTTGAAGGATGCGTATCCACCCTAGCATAGTTTTGTTCATCTAAAAGGTGATGTGAGGTTGTCTACCAACCCGAAGTATGGTGGCTAGGAGGGACACAAGGATTACTCCAATATGTAGGGAGTGCCCTGACATGGAGGAGTCTATCAGTCATGTACTTCTTGGTTGCCCTCGAGCAGTACGGGTTTAGAGGAGGGCTTCATTTCCCATGCCATAGTCCATGGGGTTGGCCAAGAAGCTTCTACGCCTCATGAGGGAAGCCTTGAGGAGACAGAGTTCTGCTGAGTGGGGCATCACCTGCACTTACCGGGCTTATCATATCTGACTAGATAGAAACACCCGTCTCTTTGAGGATAGGAGGACATCTCCCAGTGCGGTGGTGGATAGAGCCCTCCATCAGGCTGCAGAGATCATCCACACTACCATGGCGACTTCATCCAGGATGGCTAGGGACATCTGGGACTCCCATTTCGTTGCTGCAGTGCCGAAATTCACCTTTGTCTCTCGGGAGCCCCCACCCCCAGCCATCTCAAGGTGAATTCGATGGCAGTGTGTTGGCAGATGGAGAAAGAGAAGGTATGAGTTTTGTGATTAGGGATCACAACTTCAGACTGATTGCCACAGGAGGGCGTCACACCTGTGACATGACAGCCATTGGAGAGAAGCTCAGGGCAGCGTGGGAGGGCATCACCGTTGCGAGGGGACTCAACAATGGAGGGGCGATGGCCATCTACTGCTTAGGGATATTTGTAGGATAGCGAGAGACTGTGACTCATTTGAAGCCATTCATGTGTATCGAAAAACGAACAAGGCTGCATATTGGGTCGTCTTCTTCGCCGCTCACCACTCGGAAGAGGTTCTTTGGACGTGTTTTGTGGCTACCCCCTCACCCTTACGCCATCTTCTTTCTATTGACTCTATTGGCAGCACTCATCCTAGAGCAGTGTGAGCAGCCGTTGTACCAAAAAAAAAAGAGATTACTACTTTTTTTTAATAAAAAATGGTAATTGACATTTAATTCCTTTTGATTTATAAAAATAGAAAATTCAACGCCGCTGAAATCAGTCATCCAACTGCATCCAAATCTAACATGGTAGGGGTGTAAATTGGATTTGTTATCAAATAGAGATTAATGTTTTCTTTTTTTGATAAAACATGATAATTGAAATTTATTTTTTGTATTTATAAAAAATAGAAAAATCAGTCATCCAACTGTATCCAAATCTAACCTGGTAGGGTTGCAAATGGGATTTGGTATCAAATAGAGATTATTGTTTTCTATTTTTTAATAAAAAATGGTAATTGACATTTAATTCCTTTTGATTTATAAAAATAGAAAAATCAATGCTACTGAAATTAGTCATCCAACTGCATCTAAATCTTATATGGTAGGGGTGCAAATGTGTTGGGTCGGACCGGGTCATAAGTGACCCTGACTCAACCTAGTTTCTTATTCGGGTCCTAATTTTGGACCCAGACCCAACCCAATAGAAGATCGAGTCAGGTCGAGTTGGGTCAAATCCACGGCTACAATTTTTGACCCAACGGATTATTTGGGTCGGATCGGGTCCATGTATAACTCGATCCCAATCCAAAAAAATTAGGTCGGTTTCGGGTCGGGTTTGGACCCCCATTCAACTTTACAACATAAATATGAAGCAGATTTCAGTTTTCATGCACAACACGTTATAAAAATTTATGTACAATCAACAAATCTGAACCCCACCAAAATCTGAATGAACAAGCAAATGAATTAGAGTGCTTGTGGTGCTTGTATGGTAAGCTTAGAGAAAACTTTCAATTGGGTTGCAAAATTAGTTTGCATTGCAGTAGTGAGATACATCTCTAACTCAGTGGTGAGATGCATCTCGAGCCAACGAGCAAGTATGTGTACTGTTGCTAGCCTAAAACCCACAAGGCCCAATTAGGCCTGAAACATCTGAACTTCAATAAATGCTTATCTTCTTGCATTTTATCATTCAACATAGGATTATTAAATATGGGATTTTTAAAACTTAAACCTTTTAAAAACAAAATCAATAAGCTTTTTAACAATCTCTCGCAAAAGGTTTAAATTTTTAACATTGCTAAGATAATAGAGAAGAAACTTTTGGTAACTTACATTGTGTAATGATGAGGTATTCAATGAACTTAAATCTTACTTAGTGCTGATTGTATTCATCTAAAGAAATTACAATGTATTAGAATTTGAACTAGGATCTTATCTCAGATTTTTACATAACACACATATGTATCAATTGGGTCTTACTACAGTCAAGGCATATTAAAAATCTTGCATTTAACACCTTGATTTTCATAAAAATTTATTAAGGTTGGCCCAAAATCCTAGCCACAATCTTTATGATGGTCAGCATATAGATGAGCGCTCTAAAGGTATTTGTGATTTAATATTCGATAGACTTCTTGCCTTGAACTTATTAAAAGTATCACTTAACCTTTCATTTATTTTGTCATATGTATGAACACTTATTATAAGGATGCAAGAAGATATTTCTAAAAAGTTGTACTCAGGCATGATCATTTATTCAGCTTTATTTTTACCACATGGAATCTTTTTTTATGGGATTTCCAAACACAAAGATGGTACCCATTATCAGTGACCATATAATGAGCTTAAGCCCCATCTCCTTCGAAAACATCTGATAAACCTTTGGTTAACAGGTTTATCAAGTTTTTCTATGATGTGACATACTCCAAGGAAATTATAAATTTTACATATTGCCTTAAATGTTTGTGAAGAAGTTGGATATACAAATTCATGATTTTCTTGATACTCTTTTGGATCTATTAGTTTTAATAGATTGATATAACCAGAACTAGTTTGGTACCAAAGTTAACTATAATATAAAATTTTTAATCTTATCTGCCTTTGTATATTTAGTATCCAGATTAATCAATTTGATCTCCATGACACTTCAAGATACAATTATTTGCTTGAAAGATCCCTACGCTATGGTAGAACAACCAAGAAGAAAGAAAGAGCCTATGGTTGATTGAAGATCTAAGAAATCAATAACCCGATTTGTGTTGCCGTAACTCTCGACCACCTCAATGTATCTATTGCAGAGAAAAGAAAGATCAATCTCCCTTAAGATAACGTAACACTTGTTATAGAGTAGCCCAATAGGATTGATTTAAATTATGAGTACATCTAGTTAACCCCCCACAACATAAGCAATATCAGGTCTTATCCTACTTGTCACATAGTGAGATCATATGAAGTGGAAACTAGTTTTGGATCGAAAATTTAATTTTTTGATTATTTTGCCCATAGAATGAAAAAAAGGGGAGAACTATCCATTCAGAAAATTTGATTAGCTTCATTTTTCAAATCATATTATCTTCACCTAGATCTTTCTATCAAATTTGTTTGATAAAAATGATTTAAAGTCGGATATGATTTTAAATAATTCCCAAAGATCAATATGGTGTTGATGTATAAGCAAAAGATCACACAACACATTTTTATCATGATCATTTATGATAAATCTGAAAGAGAGAATGATCTTATCAAATTTTTTTTGCTGCTATTTGGAAGCGTATTCAAACCATACATGGTCTTAACAAGTTTGCACACCATATTTAAGTGTCCCTTTACAATAAAGCCTTAAGCTTATTTCATGGATCTCTTCTTTTAAATAGTCATTTATGAATGCAATCTTGACATCCTTTTGATAAATGATTAGTTTGTGAATAAAAGTAATTGCAAGTAGTCTTCTAAAGGCTATAATTCTAGTTACAGGGAATAGGTGATAAAATATTTTAGATTTTTCTTCTAGTTGCAACCCTTACCTATCATTATTGATATATATTTTTATATAGAATCATTAAGGAATAGGTAATAAAATATTCTATAGAACAACAACTCACAACTTACTAGCTTATTTTCGCATGGTAGATCGGTTAGGATTCAAGTTTGCTTTTGAAGGATTGAAAGAGTATCAAGTGAAGGCGTTATCTTCTAAAAGGTGAAAAGTTTATCCTCAATAATAAAAGTGAATGATTGTCTCAAAGTTCTCTCTCTTTTATTGTCCTCCTATCTTTTCAGAGTTTAAAAGATCTGCTATTAGGTTTGGATTTTTTCTATTTCAATTTACAAGGAGATTCAAATTCATTAAGATTAGGAATATAGGAAATGGATGGTTCATATGATGTTGGATCAGGGACTTGGTTTCTCAAGAAAAATATATTTTTTAAATATCTCTAGACTTAGTAGAGTATTATTTGAGATACTACATTATCTCTAAATTCATCACTAGAAAACTATTAGTATTACCATCTAGGGAATATCTTACAAAAATGACGGTTTTGAATTCTATTTCTTTCTTTTTAATTCAGGTATACTTGTCTTAGTTAGATACCCTGCATGTTAAGGTAATCCAATTTTAAAGTTTTATCTTTCTAAAGCTCAAAAGTATTTTATTACTATTTTTTTATAAGGTACCCATTTAGGATGTAGGATGCTAATAATAAAACTTCCTCTCATAAGTTTTCCAATGTACCATAACTCATAAATATTGGGTTAACTATGTCCATTAAAATATGCATGCAATTTTATATATTTTAAAAAAATATTTAAACAAAAATAATTTATAAGATTGCATATAAAATAGTAAATTAGTAAGAATATACATGAAAGATATATAATCAATTTTTTTTTTTACAATTTTAACTTTTTAAGTTGTTCAACAAAACTACTAACACAATTGAGATGGTAGCACGGTTAGAACGGGTCTAAAATTTCACCGGAGTGGCCCAAGTTCAAAACGCACAGGCGTCGATTAAATATGGAGACCGGATGCCCTCCATCTGGTTTGCCCGTGGAGTCGCCATCTGATCTGCCGATATTAAGGTAGTGTTGGTGTGACGTACTCACACGTGGAAGTGGCTGCCACGTTAGTGGAGCTCCCTCGAGGGTGAAAAGGGTAGGAGTAAAATTTATCTATCTGTCTCTAGCGAAAAAGAGCCTAGTGGGGATTGCTACGTGGATGAGGTCCCCCTCTTTCCTAAGCAAAAGAAAGAAAAAAGAAAAAACAAACAAACAAACAAACAAAAATCCCAAATTTGGCTGCCGCTTTGTTTTTTTATTTTGGTAAAAAAATTTGGGTGCTGCTTCACTGAGCATTTCCCTCCTTGCAAAACCGCTAAACCCTTCGTTCTGTCTTCCTTCATGCAAACTGCAAACCCTAACAATAGAAATTTCCCCTCTATTTCGGCCTCGGCGAGCCCGGCTCCGGCTAGAATTTCGTGCCATGCCTCTGTAGCAGGATGCCTCGCGGATTAGGTTTAGGGTTAGGGCTGCTTCTGAGCTTCCGGAGGTCCCCTGGGGCACCGGGTGATCGAAGGTTTAGAGCTCTTCCCTTTCTTTTGCGGCACTTGATCTATTATAGTGGTGGAGATGTTGGCTTTCGACGCTGGGCCGGCGGGCGGCGCGGTTTCTGCGGGTACGCCGTGGAGCAGTTCTCTGACGATGACTACGAGTACGAATTCGATAACCAAAAGGTCTAGATCGATGCCAATGTCTCTAACGTGATCATCTTTTGAGTTTCTAGTTCGTTTATTTAAATTTGATCGGAAGAAAAATGAAATTTTGAAATGATAGAACTTGGATTCTTTGATGAATTGAGAAGTAATCTGTTTTTTTTTTTATGATGGTCTCTCTCTCTCTCTCTCTCTCTCTCTCTCTCTCTTTCATTCTCATAAATCAAGGAGAATTAGATCGAGATCGATGTATTTATCTGGGTGAGATTAAAAAAATCATCTTTCCCCTTGCAGTTTGATCAGAGTGCCGCTTGATTGATGTCGCTGTACGTTTCTCTGCATAATAGCTGGGGGCTTGCTTTAATTGTTTTATTTTATTTTATTTTATTTTCTGCTTTCATTGGCTCCTGTTTTTCGTAATTTATAAATTGCAATTCATAGAGTTGGTCAACTTCCTTTGCGAGATAAACAACCAAAATTCTTTAGCCGATGAGAATGTTTAAACTAACTTGTGGGATAGTTGAGGGCAACATGAAAGAGAATTCAGTTGATGGAGTTTGACCCGAGGAATTAAAAAGCTTTATTTGTTCCTTTTTCCTCCCACTATATTTCTTAAAAAAACATGTCTACATGCAGCCATCTTCTTCAGTGGCCAACATTGATGAATGGAGGTGGAAACTTAGTTTGCTCTTGCGTAGTACTGATAAGCAGGAGATTGTCTCTAGAGATAAACGAGATCGGCGTGATTACGAACAGATCTCTAACCTTGCAAAGAGAATGGGGCTTTACAGGTAGCAAATGCTATTTATTCTTTCCTGTTGCCAGTTTAAAAAGTTATGAGATGTTACTGAAGTTATACCTTTGCCATTTTATCTGGTCATCAATGCAGCGAGATTTATGGGAAAGTGGTGGTTGCCAGCAAGGTTCCTTTGCCAAATTACAGGCCTGATCTTGATGATAAGCGGCCTCAAAGAGAGGTGATAGCCTGTGGCATTTTCAAGTTATTGACTTCATAATAACAACTTTACTATACTTGAATGATGTTTGATTTCTTTGCTTGTAATACAGGTAGTAATCTCTCTTAGCTTGCAAAGGAGGGTTGAGGGTCTACTTCAGGAACACCTTGACCGGATGCTTTTAACATCCAGCAAGGTCAGTGATAAGTTGGAAACCAATTCTGCCATTAAAGATGTTGAGGATGTAAGTCCAGATGAAAACCAATACTCACTGGTTGATGGGTCGGTCATGGAAAAGGTTCTTCAGAGAAAGAGTTGGCGTATGCGGAATTTGCAGAGAACCTGGCAGGTGGGTCATGTCCTTATAATATGCTGTATATATAAAGCATGATACGTCATAAATAATATATAATGAAGCGAATTATATATATATATATATATATATATATATATATATATATATATATATATATATATATATATATATATATATATATATATATATATATATATATATATATATAACCTAAGCTGGTTACTTGTCTAATTCTAGTAAGTATCGTCTGAAGCAAAGGATTCATACAAAAAAATATTTTTTGAATGTGTTAATCATCATAACCCGGTAGTTTGTTTATTCTAAACATTTTGCCCCATTACATCTTGATGCTTGTTGTTGCATGTTTTACTGGAGCCTTTCTTGATCTTCTGCCTCATCATCTATCTCATGTTCAATTCAATTTAAATCTGAGCTATATCTATAACATGTCATGATCTTCAATTTCAACAGGAATCACCTGAAGGCATGAAGATGCTACGATTTAGGAATTCTCTTCCAGCATACAAGGAAAAGGAGAAACTCTTGTCTGCCATTGCACGGAATCAGGTCTTAATTTGCAACTAGATCCTTCCAATGAAGAATACTTTGACTTGTATGTTGAGCACAAACTTTTTATAGACTCAAGGCACATCAGGGCACCAAGGCCTCTTGGAGTCCATGTGCAAGATGCACAGCAAGGCACACACCTTGGGTAAGAAAGGTGCACTAAACGCATATGCATATCTAAATAGGTATGTATGTGTCTGTATATCTATATGTGTGTGCACGTATATACATATATGTGTTTATACTCGTGCGCACAAGATGCACAACAAGGCATGCATCTTGGCAAACAAAGGTGCAAGAAACACGTATGCATTTCTAAATAGGTGTATGTATGTGCACGTATGCTTTATGTGTGTGTGAGAGACAAAGAGCAGACACAAAAACACATGCAAGCACCTTAATAATTTCACCCGCGTTCACTGACAATCGTAGAAGCCGACACGCATACAGGGCAGCACTTGAACCAAAACAACAGACACAACAGCACATGCAAGCACCTTAGTAATTTCAGCCACACCAACTGACAGTCAGACAAATCCACAAGCACATGGGTTCGGGTTGTATCTTTCGCGCAAAAGAATGATTGATGTTCTTTTGCGACGTTGACCATTGGATTGCGCCACACATATATCTCAAAGCTTTCCGAATGCCTTCATTCATCTTTCTGCACAGATGATGAAGCGGATATTGCGCGATCCAATGGTGGATTCATGCGAAGGAAGGTGAATCCTTCTTTCGCGCGAAAGATACAACCCCTGTCCCAAGCATACAGGGCAGCACATGAACAAACAAAACAGACACAGCAACACATGCAAACACCTTAATAACTTCAGCCCGGACCCACTGACAATCACAAAAACTGACACGCATGCAGGGCAGCGCATGAACAACCCACTCACAAAAACACAGTTATCATAGCACATAACACACACAACACTCTCAAGCACCCATAATCACATGCACGCGGCACAGTCACAATGGTGTGCCATTTTTGTGCCTTGCCTCCACAAGGCATGCATAAGGTGCTTCTGGAGCGACTTGTTGAAGTTGCCGTGCCATAAGGTAGACAAGGCACCGAGGTTGTGCCTTGTGTGTGCCTTTAGCAACACTGGTTGGGCACCATCTTATCTTGTTGATGTCTCATGTCTGTTTGAGCTTGTTTGAAGGATATTTTTATAGAAGACCGGTAAGATGAGGTGGGATGACATTGCACTGTGCAATGCTAATCCTTATGGCTGTTGTAATTTCCTTTGAAGTTCTTGCCCAACTTGTTAGGTATATGGGTCAGCTTTGTCTCATATTAGCAATTTCTAGTTAGGTAGCAATGAACTGCTCATGTGGATGGAACAGTAAATTATTTTGTGAAAGATTAAAATGTTTCTTTTTTGCTGAAAAAGTTGAGCATATACCTAGAATGTTCCCAATGATTTGTTTTAGAAGAGCCTAGCCTCGAAAGAGAACATTTTCATAGCCTCTATGTGTATATTTCCTTTTTGATGATGGTTTTGTAGTCCTATATCAATGTTGGACTTCTTTTTCTAGTTTTTGTTTTCCTTTGTGGGGGAAGAAAGAATTAGTTTATTTCTTTTAACATCAGTTTCACCATGATGGCATCTCAAACTGTGACATAGATGAACCGTGTTATACCTAATCAGAGCTGGATTTGTTGCATCAACTGATTGCCTCCTATAGTGCATGCATGATGCCTGAGATATTTACATATCTTTATGAACTCATTTAGGTTTCTGAAAAGTTGGTTGCAGTTGTTGACTTACCAGACAAAATTCAGAAGAAGCTACATTTACAAGTCCTTCTAAGTTTTAACTGTCATATTTTTAATCAAAAAGAAATGGAGGCGGTATGAGTGAAAAGGTTGAACATTGATAGTGCACATCCATGAAACACAAGTGGCATGACAGAGGGCATGTTTGCTGTTGCCTAAGAAAAGTATTTTCATGACTTTTAAAGCAAAATAGTGCTTCTTAAAATAAAAGTCTTTGGAGTGTGTTTGGTGTTGCTTCTACTTTACGAAAAAAGGAGAACCTAAAAACGAGGTTTTCTAGCTTCTCCTAGAAGCGCTGTTTTGACTTTTTCTTTTTGTAGAAGCATTTTTTTTGGATGATTTTACAACACTGACTTTTTTGGGAGGTGCTTTGCATTAAAAGTCATAGCTGCATTTTTTTTAAGCAATACCAAACATGCTCTTGGCAAGATTATCTAAGAAGTGCTTCTACAAGAAGAAAAAGTCGAAAAAAGCACTTTTAGAAGAAGCTAGAAAAACTAGTGTTTGGCTTCTTTGTCTCCTCCAAGAAGAACTTTTTAGAAAGCAGAAGCAACAGTAAGCACACCTTGAGTTTTTGGTGTACAATATTGTTTTGTTCCCTCAGAAGCCAATGGATCAATATCATATTTTTTACAGGGATATTGGCTGTTGTAAGGTGGATTTTAATTTGGCCCATGACTTCAATTATGATGGAAAGCTCAGATTAGATCTATTTTGGTGATGGAAAGCTCAAATTTGATCTATTTTGGGGATGCCCACTTGTCTGAGGAGACAAGTGAATGGCACAAAAAGCAAAAGAAAAGAAGGTAGGCAAAGTTTTGAGTGAAGGTACAACCTAATAAAATAAAATGACAAGGGTTTGAATACCTTGAATTTAAGGAAGGTGTGGGAGTGCAGCCATTTAGATAGGACAAGTGCGGGTCTCTTAATTGGAGGTAGCCTCATTTTCATGGGGTAATTAGCAGTGGACTCTTGAATGTTCTGGAAGCCATGGACTTGCATACATAAAAGCACTTTCCCATAGGGTGAATCAATACATAAAATTGATTATGAGGCCCTTATATCTCTAGAGGTGTTTTGACCCATCCTCAGATCTGATTTTTTCTTTTGATCCCACAATGTCTTCAGTTCTGAATTTTTATCTCTTAATATCAGTAATCTTTTACACAGCATGTCTTGCTTCTTGTTTAAAGATAGTTAATGAGGATTTTATTAACTGAAATGGGTTCTGAATATGCTTTTGCTTCAGCAAATTGTACTTGGTGCATGAATCATGGTTTGTCTTGATCAGTTGTATCTAGAGATTGTAACTTCATTTGCCTGCTTTTTTTTTGATTTTAGTTATATTCCTTATTTGCTTGTCTTTATCAAGTATTCTTCAGGCCTGGGACCATCTAGCATGTGGTTTTTTGGTCTTTGATGAAGATTGTTGAAGCATATGCTTAGATGTGGTGAGAACTTCCTATATTTTGAATGGCAATACTTGCTATGGAATGTCATGCCTTTTAGAACAAGGTGTAATAAGAATAACCATCTGATGGTACATGTTACTATAAGATGCTTTTGATTTCTTTAAGAAGATTAATTTGTTTAAAGAAGAACAAGTTTTGTTTGAACTTGGAAGTAAAAGATTAGATGATAAGATTGTTGTAACAGAATATTTTGTGGCCTTCAGATCTAAGATACAATGGCATAAGAAGGTGGTCAATGAATTAATTTTAAACACGTGCTTGGTAAGGATGTTTGAGTGGCCCGCATTATTGTAGATGAGGGATTGGAAGAGAAGGTGAACATTAGGGATAACAGTACAAACATCTTTGAGAGGATTTATGTTGAAGAGTTGGTTTGGTGGCTTTGATCTAGTGGGCCAGAATAGTGTGATTGAGATGATTTTTTTTAAGCACTTATTAGAGAAGAAACTAGGGGCAATTATTTGATTGGCGAAGCAGAAAAATTTCTGGTCTATATGTTGTTCTAGAGTAGCCATTCTGTTTTTTTAACTGTCTTTTTATATATGTATAAATGATTTGATGTTTGTTGGATTTGATGTATTTTTCTTAGGGTGGGTTAAAATTTTATAAGATTCTGGTGGTTCTTACACTCTAACTAAAGAGTAGACCACATTCTATTTTCAGAAGTGGATCATTTCATGTAAAGCTATTTGATATTTCTATTTTCTCAAAAAATGGAAATGAGTCCTACCATTTCGGAAGTATGGATATGTCAAATTGCATGCTGTGTTTGTATGAGATGCATATTGATACCGATATGTGTTGGATACTTTTAAAATGTGTCAGATACTTATTTTAGGTGCTCTATTTTCTAAGCTAAAGAAGAGCTCTGAAATGTTTTTAGATACACCATAGATACTTAACAAATTCTTTTGAGGATGAGGGTCTCTCTCTCTCTCTCTTGCTATCTCTCTTTTCCTTAGATGAATGTTGATGTTTCAATCGTAAATGGTTAATTTTGGAGTTTGTGATATTGATGGTATTGCATGAGTATAGATTGTAATCTATGGCTTTGAATGATTTTAAATAGTGAAGTTTGTGGATGTTGATGTGTATAGCATGAACTGTGTATTTCGATAACATACAAATATTTATGGATGCTTTTGCTTATATGTGAAAAGTGTATATTTATTTATTGTCATCAAGGTTCGCCGAACTAGTATCGAGATCCGTACCAGTTGGCGGCCGGTTCGGTACTGTACGATATACGATACGCAATGGCTTGTCGTTTCGGAACTGGCACGCTAATTTTTTTAATAGTTTTAAGTTTAAATTAATGATAATTATTGTTTTTAATTTTTCAATAATTTTAAGTATAATTTGATATTTCTTGATTTTTTTGATGTTTCTATAATCCCAATACATTCTAAATGATGCCTCTTGATGTTTTATAGTGATGCAAACGTAAAATAATTTTAAGTATAATTTTTGTTTTTAGAATGCTTTGCATGCTAAAAGAAGCAACGTGAAATATCCTAAAATCAACTGGTGAAATACAACATATAAAATGATACAAGCATTTTTATATATTTAAAGTACAACATACATACCGATATCTAAAATTTCGTTGAGTGGCAACGTCTTTCATAGATATCCGGATCATTAGCATAATCGGGAGGACTTCAACCCACCCCTCTAACCAAGCAACATTGTAGTCCCGTACGCTCATCCTATATAGAACGTGCTTCGGGTTATAACCGGTCTTAGATCTTTAACTGAAGCTATGGCTTTGAGTGATATTATTTGGCTGATAATACGGCTGTGGAGGGGCCTATCCGAATATGTCGGCAGTAAAATCCGACTCGTAAGATCTCTGGGCTGCATATGGCAGTAGCCACCAGAAGATGATGCCTCAAACGCACTATATCTATATCTGTATCCGTATGGGTCATAGGCTGTGTGTGGCTGCGGGTAATAGAATCCAACATACGACTCGAAATTTGATATGTATATGGATCTATATTTAAAAATTTAAACATATTTAAAAATATGTTTAAATATAATAAATTCAGAAAAATATGTTTTCTATTTTAGAAAATACTTCTAACTTTTGTAATAAGTAGTCCTAATTTTTTATATTTTTATGTTAATTATATATTTTAATTATTTTAAAATTTTAAAATAATTTTAAAATATAAATATTTTAGAAATTAATTTGAGCCTAGATCCATGTAGAATCCTACTTTAGATGCTACATATATTTTTCTAAGCATGTGTGCATGTATCAAAGCTTACTTATTTTTCATTTTTTAAAAAATTTAGGCTTAGGCTACTATGCGCATGATCACATTAAAATTCAAATAAATGGACACCAAATTTATATTGAGAGTAGCTTGCATGTCCCTAAATAAACTTCTAGTTTTACAGTTATTTTTTAGATTTTATTTTTAAAATTTTTAATCTAAAAATATGTTTTCTAATTTAAAAAATTATATATTTAATGAAAATTAAAGATCTTAGTGCGATTGTGTAGATCATCCATAGATCTACAATTTTTCATGAAAATTTTGGCATGACCTTGCTTTATTTTGGAATTTTTTGGCATTGAAAAAAAGGGAGGAAATGAGGTAGGGGAGGGAACATACCTTGCTTTGGGTTGGATCCTTCTTGAATCATCAAAATCTGTACTTTTGGTCTCGTGGGAGGATTTGAGAAAACGTTGAAGGAAGGCCTAAGAAGGCTTGGGAAGCTTTCTCAGGACCTTCCCATTACTTTAAAGGGGGAGGGGGGAGGAAGGGGGAACTGGTTCGAACCAATGTCGGTTCGGACCTTGCTTCCGATTTTCATAGCTGAACTAATCTGGTTCGGCTCGGTACGGCCGGAACCAGGCGGTTGGGGCCGATTCGGCGAACCACGATTGTCATGTCCTGGCCTAATCATATCTTACCTTTTGCCGTGACATGGTATCCATTTTTTGTTGTTTTTGTCTCTCGTATCTATGTCCATGCTTCAACTCTTAACATGATAAGTTGATAAAGCATTTGCTTAGTATATTAGTTTGATTTGGTTCTTTTTTTTTGTTGTTTCCAGGCTTTCTATATATGCATGTGAAGGAAATTAATGGTTTAAAGTTGACTACCTGAAACTATAATTAAAAATGGATTGGCTTCAAATTTTTACATGGAAGGTGTTCTTTTTTCATGGGCCTAATGAACATGTATTACTTTGTGCCTTTGTACTGGCTAGCATGAAGTGCCATCCAGGGTGAATTATTGGAAGTGGTTAATGTTGAACCTGAGCATGTTCAAAGAATTTTTGAGAACTGTAAATTTTAATTACTATCGTTTTTTCTTATCCTTGATTCCCAAGGAAGGAGTGATTAAGGGGAAAGTATGCAGCCTATTAGCCCAATAGGCATCATTTATCATGTAATGCCAGGACTATTGGTTGGTAGACTGAAATGAGGTTAAAAAAAAAAAGATTTGACCTAACCAATATGCGTTTTGGTAAGGAGACAAATATAATATTATCCTTTAATTGTGCACGAGTACAGAGATTTAAGACATGAGAGCTGAAAATGACATAAGGGTACACTAGAAGGTTTTTTCATTACATTGCGAAGCGTATGGGATTCGGAGGTAGGTACAGATTGAGTTTTGGTGGATACTTCTTCAAGCTTAGTCTTGAATTGTGATTAGTGTAGTAGTTTCATGGCTTCATAGATTCCTTCTTTTCCCTGTCTTGGTGATCTCATCTTGAAGCTATGGAACATGTGTTTATTAATAGGTTCAAGGGCCGTAAAAATTGCAATATGGCCTCTTGCTGCTTGCTGGCATTATGTATGTATCATGGGACCTTTCATACTAATATAAGGTACTTGTTGGTGTTGAAACAAAGAAGGGTTAAAAGTGCCAGTATTAAAAAAAAGGTGTGAAAACATCTGGAAGCTCAATATTGAATAGTACAGGGTCAATCTAGGACTATGTTGGGTTGTTCCACTTCCATCCGCATATTAGTCTCAAGGGGGTATGAGGGACCCATTCCTGGCCAGTATGGTATGTCCTGCCCGCTACATGTATGAGCACGGTGCTTTAGCGACAATTTGTGAATTTGTAGGGGGACAATGATTTCTTGGTGTGCTTGTTGATTTCAAGTAGGTTATTTTCGTCTCTTTGTAAATGGGTTTGATGCTATATAAAAAAAGGGCATCCGATGCATAAGGCTCCCCCATAGTACGGTCTAGAAGTTCAAACGTACGCGGCCTTCTCCCTTGTGAGGAGAGACTGTTTTCTGTGTTTCAAATCCAGGACATCTAGGTCACAACAAAGCAACCTTACCGTTGCACCAAGGCTTGCCCTTGGTTTGATGCTATATTTAATCTTGATTTCTGCTAGGCCTTATGGTGGATGAGGAATTGCCCTTTTTGTAGGTTGTTAATGAAGATTGCAGGTTGGAAGAGAAATCATCTTTCTTCAAGGACAATATGGTCTTCGTCAAGGCTATGCTCTTTGTTATTCCTATCTTCCTAATTCCTACTTGGTATGCTTGATTCTATTGTATTGCATTGGAAGATAATTTACCCCTTCCTTTCGTGTGTGCACACCCATGCCATAAGGAGGTCATGCAGATTTCAAATGTTGGTTTGGAAATAAGTATGCTTATGATACTGCTGGAGACTCTGGAGATCAGGGAAGTTATAAGAGAAAAATTTATAAGCAAGTGATTTCTCTCAAGTACAGTTATTAGCTAGGGTTGTAGTGTTTTGGATGGGTCCTGGCTCAAGTTTTGTTTGGATTGGAGGTTTTCTCATTTTTTCTCTTGCTTTAGATTCTTTACGATAGCTGAAAATATCTCTTGTATTGTCAATCCTATGAATCTTGAGCTTTTTCTGTTCTGCCATTATTTCTAAAGATGCTGTAACGTGCAAGATGTTTGCCAACCTTCTGCCACTCACTTATTGTGCAAGCATGTACTGTGAGAGTTTCCTTTGTTTTTCGCCCCAATTATCTTTTATCTTCTTCACAGGTCATAGTGATCTCTGGGGAGACTGGATGTGGGAAAACTACTCAGCTTCCTCAATACATATTGGAATCAGAGATAGAGTCTGGTCGTGGAGCATTCTGTAACATCATATGTACACAACCACGGAGAATATCTGCTATGGCTGTTGCAGAAAGAGTTTCTGCTGAAAGAGGAGAGAATCTGGGTGAAACAGTAAGATTTCATATTACTGTTCTTTTGTTGGTTTCTTGTAACAATTTAGCTTTAATATGGTTACTAGGAAAAAGGAATTTTTTCTGTAGTATCTTTATTCAAGTTTCTATACAACATTAGCTTTTGTGATAGGTTGGTTACAAAGTTCGATTAGAAGGAATGAAAGGAAAAAATACACATCTGCTTTTTTGTACCAGTGGCATTTTGCTAAGAAGATTGCTGGGTGACCGTAATTTAAATGGTATAACTCATGTATTTGTTGATGAAATTCATGAAAGAGGCATGAATGAAGGTGCGTTTCTGAAAACTCAAGACATTTGGCTCGTGTTCTTATGGGCTTTCTCTGAATGCAATTTACTATTTACGGTATAAGGTGTTCATACTGCTATTACTTTTGTTTTTCAGATTTTTTATTGATTGTGTTAAAGGATCTTCTTCCTCGTCGTCGTGATCTGAGATTGATTTTGATGAGTGCCACTTTGAACGCTGAATTGTTCTCAAATTATTTTGGTGGGGCACCTACGATCCATATTCCTGTAAGCTAATATCTCATCAAGTGGGAAATTGCATTAAATTGTAGTTAGTTCTGTTAGATAAGTGCATGTGGCATGCTTTCCTTGTGATATTGTTTTCTGCAACTTCTTTGTTGAGTAATATCAGTTGTCCATAGGAAATTAAGAATGAAGATTACTATTTTGTGGTTCATGTTGATCAGAAATGGATGGAATAGTTGCATATTTGATTCAGCTAAATACAATGCTACCTGGACATGGCAAGTTTTAGGATTTTTGCTGTGTTGTCACGACAGGATGCGCATGTCACATGTACCACATGCAGTTGACACAGCTACCTTCATGGTTTGCTCGAGTGTTCTTAGTTTCCATATATCCACTATAACTGATGGCTATTAAAACAAAACCTTGCCCCAACCCAAATCCGTCTTTTTTCTCGCAGAGAAAGAAGTGAAAAAATTAAAAAAAAAACAAAAGAAAGAACAAAATAAGAGAGAATAGAGAAGAGGGAAGAGCTATGGCTAGGTATACCTTCTTTTCTTCTTTGCTTCAAGTCCTCTTCAAGTCTGTTCCACTTGCTCCCAGCCTCCCGCAGTCCTGTTCCTCTGTTCTTGAGGGTGGACAGGAAATAATCTGACAATGCTGCCCTAATCTCGACAAGGCAGCCCTACTGGATATATAGAAAGGCATGTCCATCATCCGCACCACCATGGTGGGCATGATCATGGAAACCCTAAAGAGAAAGTCCTTAGAGATTTGGAATGGAGAAAGAGAAATCTGGGCTGGTCTATAACAGATGGAAAGTGGGTTAAGGGTAAAACGATTATTAGATCTGATCCATCAAGGAGGCACGAGGATTGGGCTTTATTATAGAAAGAAATTTCAAGTTTGGCCTTGGTGGTTCAAAGATAGACCTGGTATCTGTTTAGTTTATGTGTGAGTCAGTACATGCGTGTATGTTGAGTGTGTCTTTACACACAAGCACAGATACATATACATATAAACAACTGTGTATATATATATATAAAATTGGTGCCATGTCTTCATATCTTAGTTTTCTAAGCTTGCTGTGTCCAACCCTATGCCCCCCCCCCCCACCTCAACTCATGCACAAAAGTAAGAGAAAACAAGTTTTCTTTTTGAATGGGGCAATATGATTCAAAATCTAAATAAACAGTGGTTTTGAGTTATTTCATTGTATTACGTATTGATGTTTAGATCAGATGTAGGATTACAAGGATAGCATGATATATATATATATATATATATATATATATATATATGATCTCATTAACTTCCTGTTTTGACATCGAACTACTTAATCTTCTACAACTAGAGAAAATTAAAAAATCGATTGAAAAGGAGAAAAGCACAAATTTTATTTTTCGTGCTTTTTTTCTTTCTTTCATTTTTTCTGTTTTTTCTTGTTCGGGAAAGGGTGGGAGCTTTTACACTTTCTCCTGAGTATGTTTTGTGGGAAGTTTAATAGCTTTGCTGACCATGACTATTGCAGTTTTCTGCTTGTAGGGATTTATCTTTTCTTGTTAATTCATCTTTTTTCAGGCTACGTTAAATATAAATTTCTTATGTTGATTTCAGGGTTTCACATACCCTGTAAGGGCGCACTTTCTGGAAGATATATTGGAGAAAACTGGATACAAGTTTACTTCATTCAACCAAATTGATGATTATGGCCAAGAGAAATTGTGGAAAACACAGAGGCAGCTAATGCCGAGAAAAAGGAAAAACCAAATCGCTGCACTTGTTGAGGTATTACTTCCGGGGAAGAATATGATGTAACTCTATGTTGATTAACAGCTTCGTGACACTACATTTTACTGTACAGGATTCTCAGAAAAACTCAAGCTTTGAGAGCTACAGTTCCAGGGTTCGTGATTCTTTGGCTTGTTGGAACCCAGATTGCATAGGGTTTAATCTTATTGAGGCTGTTCTCTGTCATATATGTCGGAAGGAACAGCCGGGTGCTGTTTTAGTGTTCATGACTGGCTGGGATGACATTAGTTGCTTGAGAGACCAACTAAAAGCACATCCTCTGTTAGGAGATCCAAACAGGGTCTTGGTGCTTACATGTCATGGATCGATGGCCACTTCTGAGCAGGTAATATTGCAGTCAATATTTTTTCTAAGTTGAGTTACTTTGCATATATTTTTTACCAACTGTGGCCAGTATTAACGGCCTACATGTGAATTCTTGGTTCTTATATGGCTTCAGTCTTTTCCTCTTTTTCCCATTGTTGGCTCAAATTTTCTAGTAATGCCTTAAAAACATACTTGGACTGCTTACTGCATTCACATGTCTATCGGACCTCCTTTTTGTTGTTCGAAGTCAAAGAATTCCTTTCTCTTACGCAATTATAGTTGGAAATGCTTTAAGCACATATTGATACTTCTTAAGTTGAGGAGGTTTTCGGTTTCGCCTTGCCGTTTGGGCTTTATCTTCTTATGGAAGACACAACTTGTACTTTTGAATGTACCTATTTCTTCTCTCGTTTTTGGTGACCAATGTTTCTGCTTTTCTTGGTGAACCAGATGCTGCAGACTTGCTGGTCTATTTCATTGACCGCGAAGAACCCTAAGTGTTTGGATCTGTTATGACATAACGATTAGGTGCCCCACGGACCCTTTTTTATCTTGGAAAATCCTTTACCGGCGCAATGAAAAAACTATTTTTTTGTGCAACCTAGTGTATTTATATCTGAATGTATAAGTGCTCATATGGATCTGTGATTGTGGATTGAATGAAATGCAAAAAAGAGATGAACTCAAGAATAGTATCTAGAAGAAAAAGAAAGGAAAGAAGCACATTAGCACCATATATATTTTGAACTTAACTATCATGGTGCAGTGTACTACCAACTATAAGCAATGAAGCCAAAATTTTTCTAGCAAGGTAAGTGGGTCAGTTAACTAAAATCTGAACAAGACCAAAAGTTGGCCCAACACAGACCTGTACGCAGGCACTTCCGGTTTTGCATGGCTCTAAATTAAGATCCATTTTTCCTGTGTGACAGATATGAACTCTGTCCTATGCAACATGGACCCGTACTCAGGCCCTTCCTTTGTAGCAGTGCATATAATGCTGATTTTCTTCTGATACTAAGAATGTTGTGAGTTATCACTTGTGAATTATATCACTAGTAAAAAAGTTACTATAACAAACATTTGTGAATGCTTAGAACTGAATTGCTAGAGTACCAGGGACTGATGGAGAAAATTAGAATAAACTGATATTTGAGTCATGTAAGCATCAAGTACCAAAACAATAACTATAGAAATTCCTGCATCATAAGTCCGACTTGCTTATGCAACAAATATATGTCATGATTGTTTTAAAACCAAATTCTCAAGTCCAAGAGATAGGTTTGGCATTACAAATGTAATTTTCCCTTTTTTCACTAATTTACTCCTATGCAAGTTGTCACTTGCTTACACAGTTAAATGCAAGGAACCTATGTTCTCAGATATCTTACAGAAAGGAAAGTTAGCAACTGAAATGTGAATTCTCTTAAATTTCACATATATGGTTCTTCATGTTTGGAGATCTATGAAATTTAAAATAAGCCTAAATTTACTTCCCAGAACATTTTTGGGACCTGACAACTAAATGTTCATGTTTTTGTAAAGTCACTAAATCAAAGTGTAGTCTTTCAAAAATGATGTTATCGGGATTCGGATTGAGTTGTGAATCATAGAGGGGGTTAGATCCGATCGGATCATCGATTGTAAGATCTTCTTTGTTCTCTTTAAAATTATAAAATTAAAAATAAAAAATGTGAAAATCGAAACAAGTCATTACACAGTAGATAATTGGAGAATATATCGCCAATAAGAAGTCTAGTTTCCACCGTCATAAGACCATACAATAATGTGAAAAATAAAGCATGCCTAACAATGCTAACATCACCTCCAATTATTCAAGATATCTATGTAGAACGTATTAATTCAGTTATCCTTTTATGTAAAATATTTTGGAAGGAAAAAGAATCAGATTTCAACATATGGTTGTAAAATTGAAAAGAAAATTTCCCTTGCCTTTGACTCCATGATCTCCAAATAATGGGCTCATTAATTTTATGAGCCATATAGTCAAATAAATCTTAGAAAATAGACTTTCACATGATTTAAAATGCAAAAAGCACAATCAAGTTAAATCTTATGATGCAAGGGATTGTATAATTCATAATTTGGATCTAGATCTTATGATCTTGACTGATCCCTGTCAAAGAATAAGATCCAGATCATTTGGGGACATCTTGATCCAAATTGTAAGATCCAGATAGTGAATTTTAATATTTTAAAAACAATACGTGCCAGGTTTTGCTGTAAGCTGGTTAGTTGGTTGAAAATAATTGTAATCCCTGTATTTAGTTGGTTTTAATCAGCTTCAATCGAACCATTCCAACCAAAATTTCAAACTACGGTACCGAGGCTTTGCCTGGCGGGGCTACCAAACATGGTTCAAGGCCAAGTGTTGATTATAGTGAGTCTGTCCTTTATTGCAGCCCAATGCTTTGTGGATCAATCTGAACTAGTGAAGAAACAGTGTATGAGTGAACCAATTTGTGGAAGATCTGATCAACAGAGAAGGGGGGCCATGTAAGATCGAGTTTTGTTTAGGTAGTGCATTGACAAAGAAGTTTTCCTTAATGTTTGCATAATAGAAGATATGATATAACAAACTGTATGGGATCCTATTTAAGGCTCATTATATCATGTTTTCCCATGGCACTAAAATATCTAGCGAAGGCAAGGCCTTTCTGTGTGTGCAGAATTGCATTGCTGGTAACTGAGATTTAAATATTTGCTTGTTTATAGTCATGAATAGATCTGATTATTCCCTATCTGCATGGTTATGTTTCCAGAAACTCATATTTGAGAAGCCACCACCGAATGTACGTAAGATTGTTCTTGCTACAAACATGGCAGAAGCAAGTATCACAATTAATGATATTGTTTTTGTTGTTGACTGCGGGAAAGCAAAGGAGACCACATATGATGCTTTGAATAATACCCCTTGTTTGCTCCCATCTTGGATTTCAAAAGCTTCTGCCCGCCAAGTAAGATACCTTCACGCTCCCCCTTTTATTTTTTTTTCCTTATGTCATATAGTTTTCTTGCAGGTGTGAATATCTTCTGTTTTATCTCACTCTTTGAGAGAAGAATTTACTCACAGAATAATTCCAAATTTCCAATTATATCTGACCCATGTTACCTATGTGATTTTTAATGAAAACTTGTTTTACAGTAGTTTTATAACTGTTAGGAAATTTGCAACCATCTCTCAGAACTGTGACTGTAATGAGAGTTAAAATGAAAATCAGGTTGATTTAATGAATTTAATTGATGCATCATTGGTTTGCAGTTATGTCTTTGACATAACTTTTCTGATTTAAATTTAACATATGAATAATGAACTAAATTATATGCATTGTCATTCTCAATCTATTGTTGCTCTTATTTTATGGCATGTGCACAAACAGGACCATACCACTTCATACAAATTGCTTGCTTAGTTTCATCAATAAGATTAAGCAGGAGTCAAAACATTTTCAGCAAAAGGATCTTGCTTATTTGATATCAAATGAAGAGCATGGTGGTCACAACTTATATCATTTTCAGTAGGTTATCTGGCACATGGTCATGAAAAATTTCTGGTTGAGTGGCATATTATGGTCAAAGCTCCTAGTTCTGTAGGTTGTTGGTTTGGGTTGAAAAGTGAGGAAAATAAATTTTGTATAAAGACTCCAGTGTTGATTTTATTGATTTTTATTTTCTTTTGCTGTGTGATCATTTAGGGTTCTTGAGACCATTTTTCCCTAGATCTAAGTACAAGACAAGTGATACACAAAATAGAATGCCTGATACATGTTCACTGAATGCCTGATGCACATATTTGAATATTTGATACAACATTTGTTTAGATTGCTGTCCATCCATACCTAGATCTAGGGGCAAAATCTTTGGGAATCCCAAAATATGTATCATTCTGCAAAAATGAAAAAAAATTGATCTTTTCTTGCAAAATTGATAAGTAAGTGGATTTTTTATGCAAAATCCACTAGAAGAAACTAATCCAAAATTCTGATGAAGTCAATGTCCAAGGTAAACAATGTCAGTTGCAAGGTTTGTTGTACCGGTTGGTATCATACCATATCGTGCGCAGTCTCGTACTGTACCAACACTCGATACGCCTCGCTGTCTCGTACCGTACTGTATATTGACACTGTAATAGGATAGTACCGGTACAGGATCTGGCACTGAGACGGCGAACCTTGGTCAATTGTTTTTGAATGTACCAGCTGTGTCTAAAATAGAGTCAATAAAGGCATTCTTTATATGACTGTATGTACTCAGTTTGTTTTTGTGCCAGCTGCTTTAGATATTGATGCTTGACTTCTTAGTAACAACTTTCAGATTTCTTGCAGAGGTGGATCTTGAACACTCTGTACCATATAGAATCTCATGCTTAGTTAAAGTACTTGTATATGCAAGCCATGTATCCTTCTTTGTGGATGCTTCTTTTCTGCTTCACTTTTCATCCTAGTGCTACTCAGTCAACTGATTTCACAAATCCCCTGACATCTTTCATCTGGTTCTTCGGTTTCATTGTGCTCTCAGGCCCCTTGCCTCCAACATAAACCTTCTTTCTCTGGCCATCTTGGCATTAAACAATCTTGATATACTTCTTACCATTTACACCTCCCTACCCCACTTTGAAATTCCATGATGTTATCAGTTGTTTGTCCTATTTATTCATCCACTTCAGAATTCTCCATCTTTTCTACCTTCACCATATGCATAATTATATGTGCATATACAGGAGCTTGTGATGGTGATAATGCAGACATGTATACGGACTTTATTGTTTGAATAAAAGTAATGTCAAGAAATTCTTTTTTCTAATTAATTCTGAGAAGCTTTTTTTCCTCTCTATCCTGCTACGTATCCTGGCAATTTGAATTTTAATGTACTGCTCAAGTCCCAGATGCATATGATGCCCAGAGGATGCAGCTTATATTAACTATGTAATGGATGTTTTTTTCTTTGTTCTCTCTGATGAGTGCAGAGAAGAGGTAGAGCTGGTCGTGTGCAACCTGGAGAATGCTATCATCTCTATCCTAGATGCGTTTATGATGCCTTTCCAGAATATCAGCTTCCGGAGCTTCTAAGAACTCCTCTGAACTCCTTATGCTTGCAAATAAAAAGTTTGCAGCTTGGTACTATAGGGGAATTCTTGTCAGCTGCTTTGCAGCCTCCGGAACCTCTGGCTGTAAGTATTTTTATGCGAATTTAGTGGACACTGCTTGCCGGTCAGTTCATGTCCTCTGTTTTTCCTGCATATATTTGGATGATAGTTCCAAGCTCATAACATACTATGATTTAACAGAATTACTGGTTTATATATATATATATATATATATATGTATATATATATATATATATGTATGTATGTATGGAGGAATTGAGGTCTCAATCCTACCAATTCAAAACTGATAATGGACATTCTAAATTGAGAATCCATACTGTTGATCATGATCTGCATCATAAAAATTGTCAAGAAACCAAAAAAATAATGTCCTTGGAAGCCTCCTACCAAAGACATGATTTGTAATAGTGTGTTGCAAACTACATCATAGGGCATGTAAATTAAAAATCAACACCATTGATCACAGTCTACATATCATAAAATATGTATGTACCAAAATTCAATAGATTTGGATACTTCCAAACTGTAAATTGTGCAAAACATCATATCGAGCCATTAAAACAATATTTTTTGGACCACTTGATGCATAGACAAATGACAATCAAAAGACATGATTTTTGTTTTCTAAATAATTTTTGTGATATAGATCATAATCGATAGTGCGGATCCTCCATACGAAGTATCATTGATTTTGGATTGGTAGGATTGAGATCTCAATCCTTCTGGAAGGAGAATAGACCAACTGTGTGCCAATTATTTACGTTATTTTTGCTACATCAGAGGATACTAGCATTGCTGATCTGTGTTTTTTCCCAGTCTCAATACATACATTCATATTTCTGTGCATAAAGTAAAACAGTTCATTTGTGTGTACTTGCAAGTGGTCAAGTTGCTGTCCTATTTTTAGGGGCCAGACCGCAGCTCAATGTTGTATTGGTTGTAATCTGGTCGGTCTGCTAATAGAAGTTATGCCTTTTAAGGGGAAGAGAGAGTGGGATTGTGAAGGAACAAGGGATTGATAAGTTACATCAACAAACCATACCTAGTTGCTTTCCTGCTTTTTTTCAATCACTTGCTGATCTCTCCCTTCCTCTAATTCAGTGCACACATGAACTTGACAACTTGGATCTATGCAGGTCCAAAATGCAGTGGAATTACTGAAGATGATTGGAGCATTAGATGAGAAGGAAAACCTTACAAATCTTGGTATGTTTGCTAATATGTTTTAGAATGCCTGAATCATTTCTTCGTATATTTTGCCTATCTAGTAATTTGTCAGATGCTAGATTTTACTAAATTTGCTTTTGCTTTGTATAGGGCGATATCTCTCAATGCTTCCAGTTGATCCAAAGCTAGGGAAGATGCTGATCATGGGTGCTGTCTTTTGTTGCTTTGATCCAGTTTTGACAATTGTGTCTGGGCTAAGCGTCCGGGACCCATTCCTGTTACCTCAAGACAAGAAGGATGTAAGTGTTTATCTTTGTAGTTAGGCTAAAAATGTGGAAAAGAAAAGGTTTTGAGCTCCCAGATATTTCTTCTGAGGTACTAATATGACCACTTCTTGGAAGTTGGAACTATTCAGTGAGTGATGCGAGTGTATGCCATGATCACAAATCCTGGTGGGATGTCCTGTGGGACAGCAGGACGGGATACCATCCCAAGTGTCAGGACAAGACTATCCAACCATTGTCCCAGCATCTCGATTGGCACATCTTAGGACACCGTCTGTTCCAACTCCCAAGTGTTGGGACGAGGCAAGACAGTGGCGCGTCCTGTTCTATGGGCAAACCAGAACAGCCCCTTGTCATGGGATTTAAAGCTTTGGTCTATGCATTATCTATATTTATGCCATCCCTCTTCATTCTTGATTAATCACTTTCATTTTTTTCAACTTTCTGAATTGTCATGACAATTTTTAACTTTTCAATTGTTTTCATCATCATTGATTGACCACTTCTACCACTAGCGTAGCTAAAACTTTTTTAATTGACCATCCATTTTCTCTACAGCTTATTGGGAGCAGACATATGGCTGTTTAGATAAACTCTCTAGGCCAGAATAGTTGATTGACAGTTTGGCTATTTATTTTCATGTTCAGTTGGCAGGAACAGCAAAAACAAGATTTGCTGCAAAAGACTACAGTGATCATATGGCTGTGGTCCGTGCATACGAAGGATGGAAAGATGCAGATAGAGAAGGGTCTGCTTACGAGTATTGTTGGAGGAATTTTCTTTCAGCCCAAACTCTTCAGGCTATCCATTCCCTTCGAAAACAATTCAATTTTATTTTAAAAGATGCTGGATTATTACATGCTGATCCCAGCACCAATAATAGCTTGAGCCATAATCAGTCACTGGTTCGTGCTATTATATGCTCCGGCCTCTTTCCGGGAATAGCATCTGTTGTGGTAAGGATTGACAATATTTGGTGCTTACATCAAAATTTGCTACGTACCTTATGTACCTGGTTTATTTTAATATGAGTTCCGTTTTGTGTAGCACAGGGAGAAGTCTATGTCTTTCAAAACAATGGATGATGGCCAGGTTCTACTTTATGCTGTAAGTGCAGATTGTTGGCTTGACCTTTCTTTTCCTTTCATTTTGCTGGTCTTTGTCATTACTTGGAAGAAAATATTCTGCACAAGCAGGGAACATTCATTTCTTTTCTTGGTCTGGAATCTTGGTAACTTCTCATATTTAATTTGTGAAACTAGAAGGAAATTCCTAGATCCATAGAGAACATGGCCATCTAATATGGTTGGTTTAATGAATCAAGGCATAATACATTAAAGTCAAGATCAGTTCCCAACTTGGCATCAACCCTGAACATTTAGTGCCAAAGTTGCGACTATGTCACCTTGGGCAGGAGATGGACCTATCATGAAACCTAGAAGGCTTGTCTGCAAATATAATTCTAACATTATTTGTTGAGGAGTTCAAGGTTACAGAAAGTGATCTCTTGTTGAGTGAGCTTTCGCCATGGTAAAAAGTGCATGTTTTTCCAGCATGGTGCTTGTGGATTGGCAGAGGAGGATGGTTAATGACAATGATATGTGGTTGCGTGATGATGGCTTTAATGGAGAGTGCTGGTGTTTGTAGAAATGGTGGCTGTGGGGCTGAAAATAAGCTACAGAAAAGTCCCCACCAAACATCCCTCAGAAGAGGGGGAAATGCTAATGGGGAGAAACAGAAACAGTCAATGTTTTTTAGAAAAAACTTTCCATTTCTGGAAAATTGACAGTAGTTATATGATTATTTTCTAGTGCAAGGAAATAGTAGTATTATAGGGTTTGCCTGTTTTTTCAAGTTTCTTAATTTATCTTTCATGAACAAACTGGTTTTGAGTGGTTGTCTTTTTCTAAAATTGCCGTACCATCACTTTTCACCTAGTGCCATGCCACGTGGAACCTAGAATTTACTTTATTGCCATGCTTTGAAGAATGGTAGATGGTCCCATGTCATTGGAATTACAGCATAGTTTTTTATTGATATCTCTTTGGAGGATCATCTCAGAAGGTCAAGGTAGAAAAGAAGATATTTTGCCTTGGGTGACTAGAAGGTGCTCAGTTTTTACCAGTCATTTCATTTACAATTGAGATTGATGTTTTTGTTTTTGTTTTTGTGTCCACGTCTATCCAATAAACAATAATATCAAAATTCTGTAATGTAGTCCTTGTCTCGAATATGTTGCATGGTGTGTACTACGTGCATCTTAAGCATTCATTGCAGACGTAGATACTCTGCAAAGAAATATCGCATAAAATACATCAGGATGCAGAGCGTTGTTACTCATATGTATGCATAATGTGTGTATTTGCACCTTCCCCTGTGATCCTGGATGGTTTGTGCAACATTGTACATGCCGTTGATTATATAATCATGATCTGTATGAGGACAGTTGTATTTGAACTGATCTAACATACATAAACATTTTTTCCAAATTGAAAACTGGATATTAGTTCTATTCCTTTTAATGTTCCTCACTCATTTATTCAGCATTTAATGTATTCCTGATTTCTGTTTCTTTTCAGAACTCTGTAAATGCTAGGTACCAGACTATCCCTTACCCATGGTTGATGTTTGGTGAGAAAGTTAAAGTCAACACTGTCTTTATTCGTGATTCTACTGGTGTATCTGATTCCATACTGATCCTATTTGGTGGCACTCTTATTAAGGGAGACATGGTAAAATTCTTTCTGCATCCTTCTTTTATATTATCAGTTTACTGCCTAAGTATACTAATATTCAGGGGTAAACTGCAATGTGGATTATGATATTTAGGCTGGGCATCTGAAGATGTTGGATGGCTACCTTGACTTCTTCATGGATCCAAGTTTGGCAGGATGCTATTGGAACATCAAGGAAGAACTTGATAAACTTATTCAGAAGAAGGTAAAGTCAGGCTGAACCACCTAAAGCTAGTTTTGTACAACCTACTATATTCCCTTACGGGAAAAGAAGGATGTAATGTTATTTAGAGTCACAGTTAGGCATTTGGCATTGCTAAATGTTTTGGCTTGGGGATTTTCTAAAATAAAGAAATATGTATTTGAAGAACATGCAGATAATCCACAGAAATTTTGAGCAGGGGCGGGGGAACTAAAATATCAGCAGAATTGTGAAGAATGATATATGTAATGAAAATGTTATATTGAATTAACAATGCATGCACCAGCAGTGAGAACAATAACAGATAATATCATCGGTAGCACGGCAAAAGTGCAATTTTGATAAATAATTAAATAATAATTGAATAATAGTTCATCAATTCATGAACTTGGTGGAATAGTTTGTGAATGAGTTATACTTTGAGGAAATTTTTGGAGAAGTAATTGACTGGCAAAAAAAAAAAAATGTTTTGGGCGATTTTCGATAATATGGAGAATAATGTCTGTGGTTATATCATATCTCTAGCTAATGACTCGATTTAGGTATATTGATTCCTTATGATCTTACTGATGATACCCTTGAACAGCTTCAAGACCCCAGCATAGATATCCAAAAGGAAGGCAAGTACCTAATGCTTGCTGTGCAGGAGCTAGTCACAGGTGATCTATGCGAAGGAAGGTTTGTTTTCGGCCGGGAAACAAAGAGGGCCGGGTTTAGCAGCAACGACGGTGACAGGAGCAATGTTGTGAAGGCTGGGACAAACCCGAAGAGCTTGCTACAGACTTTGTTGATGAGGGCAGGCCACAGCCCTCCAAAATACAAGACAAAACACCTCAAAACCAATGAGTTCAGGGCAATAGTAGAGTTCAAAGGGATGCAGTTTGTGGGTAAGCCCAAGAAGAACAAGCAGCTCGCAGAGAGGGATGCTGCCATAGAGGCATTGGGATGGTTGACACACACTTCTGATAACAGCCACCAGGATGTGGATGATGACTCTCCACCTGATATAACTGATAACATGCTGAAGCTACTCAATGGGCGGAGGCGGCGGTCAAGGCGTCATTCAAGTTGAGAATGATGCCTTGTGAGGATCCTGTCATGGTATTGGTAATATGGCTTGTGGCAATGTATGGGCAATATGTAGAATTTGTGTTTCTACCAGATTGCCTCAAGGAATTTTTTGCAGCTGCCATTGTGAAGAGGTGATGATGAGGCTGGCATCATCCACACTGTAGATTCAGGTGGTAGAGGTGGATCAGAGCTCCAAAAGAAGAGGGGCAATTTTGATGCACAGGTCAACTTCTAGAGGCAGATTTATTTTATAGCAGTACCAACACAGGATGTGGCATGTTGTTTTAGAATATGTTCACCAATGTAAAATTTATGTCATAGTTAATATTTATTTTAATTTATTTTATTTTATCACCTCACAAAAAAATATGCCAAGATGCTTAGTAATAATTACTCCTTGATATAATAATCAGTGGTTATTTACCTATTGACTGAGCTAACTTGTGTTGGACTGTACTGGTATTCAATTTTATTTATTTTTCTTTCATTTTTTTTCTGTATGATCATCAGAGCTTGCAGCTGTTTGATTTAGTATATGTGGATATAACATTCTTTGATGCTACTGTTGTGATTTAATACAGGATGCATGTTAATGTGATCTTACATGAATACAGAGAAATGAAGAGATCCTACTTGGCATTTTTGTGAGGTGGTTTCTCCATTTGTTTTCTTTCAATATAAAAACATGACATGGTGGTTGTATAGGCCTGGTACACAACATCATGCATCAAAATGATTAAGTACAATGCATAATGGGTATATATTAGGTGTTTAGTTATATCAAAACATAATGCAAGAAAATAAAACCATAAACATCTCAGTATGTTCCCAAAACCAAAAATGTTCCACCTTAGATTTCATTATCACTTATGAAAGTATGCAAGAATATGTTCCTCTTTTAATATGGTTATATTGAAACTAGAGTCTAGCATATTGGTGCTACTCTATTACTGTAATAGTATGTCCAGTGTGGGAGCTGGTTCGATATACTAAATATCGATACGTTCTGTGTACTGTATATTGGTGCTGAGTTGGTTATGGCATGGTACGTTCCGTACTGGTCGGTTCGGTATAACACGTTTGATCTTGATTAAAACAAAGTTTTTTTTTAATTTGTTGAGTATGATATTTAAAGGAATAGGGGAGGGAGAAATATTTGGAATCCATGTGAAGTCGTAAAATCCTCACCATGTATCCGATTTATTTCCTTGAGATATGAGGCAATCAAAAATAATATAGAGGGAGATCAAACACTGAAGATTGATGCACGAGACTAGCCTCCAAATCGTTCCTGTTATATGCTAGTAGATATGTACAAATCTTAGTAAAACAGGGTCCTGTAGTTCATTAATTAATCCATGAATTAGTCATGTGACATTCATCTTAGCTTTTGATTTCATTCAATTGTCAATTATCTACATCTTCTTCCATATAGGCATGAATGAAAAGGACCAAACATTTGAGAATGACAAATAATCTCTATTTAGAATATTTTGATGCTACAACTATATATATATATATGTTTATGTTAACATTTATATTTGAAAGTAAGGTATTGGTGGAGCTAATCACCAGTTGGTTTATTTCAATGACCTAAAAAGTAAACTTATAAGTGATATATTGTCTTCCTCCAATAACACACTATTATTTTCTTTCTAGTTTCTACTCAAGGCATATTTTGAAATATAGAACTAAATAATAGTAACTAAAATATTTGATTATATAATCAAACATTCAGCTTTTGTGACTTTTGCTACAAGTGTGTTTGCGTGAAAGAACATGGAAGAAAAAAAGTGGGGTTCGTGTTTGACTCAACCAAAGAAGAAATATCACATTATCAGACTAGGCCTACAATCTCCATCCAACAAGTTCTGCAAATAAGATTCTTGCAATATTTAAATTGCAAAAATAGTTGAGAAGAAGACAATTTGCCTTAATTTTTAATAAAGAAAAAGATTTACTTCATGTTATTTTTAAGGATTTAATCACCATTTATACATACAAAATAAATATATAATAAATACAAAATGAGTATGTTGACTAAAAGTCATACAATATATGTGATAAATATATGTGGTTATATCCGTATAACCCACACATTGCTCGAGATATTTTTTTTAAGTATATTTATTTCTGTGATTTTTTATACCTGACATTTTTAGCCAAAAAAATTGATAAGCAATTTCCTTATTGTTGCCTAGTAGATACAACCCAAGAGGGGGGGTGAATTGGGTCTTTTAAAACTTTTCAACTACTTCTAAACTTTTCAATTAATTAAGCTAAGTTGTATAGATGCACAGTAGAATTTAAACTTAGCAATAGTTTGATTCTAATCTGATCAAGAATAAACTATTAAGGAGCGGACTCAATAAACAATTAGTCTAGATTTCCCCAAGCAAGCATTTCAATATAATGAAACTTAATGCAGTTTTATTAAAAGAAACTTGATTAAACAATTTGAATATACTTGCAACTAAATGATGCGCGGATAAGAGTTAAGCAAGCAATTCAATTAGATATTTATCTAAATAAGTAAGTGAGGAAATTAAATAATGAAAGAAAGCATCACAAACACAACAAATGTATAGTGGTTCGGTGCACCCCAGCACCTACATCCACTCCTCAAGACCTCTTGGGAATTTCACTATAATCCCTCAGATTACAGCCAGATATTTTACAAGCTCACAACCTAACTTTTTGTTTTCACGAGATCACAACGAACTCGGTTGGTTTTCACAGGCTCACCGACTAGAACCACTTGATTGTTTTTCGGGTTCACAATCAAACCCAGTTGGTTTTCCCCGGTTCACCAACCACAACCTTACACCGTTGGTTTTTCCTTTGGCTCACCAACAAACCTTAACCCCTTGATTTAATCCCTTGATTGAATCAAGTTACAAGATATTAGAACAAGAGTTTAAAATAAATACAAGCTTTTTAAATAAGCAGATATAACAATGTAAACAAATAGAGTAAAGAGAAGAAGCCCTCAAACAAATTTTGTAGATGAAGGAACTCGGCTTCTTCTTTACTTGACCCTCTTCTGATTTCACACGAGGTAGAGGATCACTGAGGCAGCACACAGTTGGAGAGGAAGCTTTGGGATTCACTCGGATGCTCTTCTTCTCTCTCTTTTGCTTTGAATGGCCCTTTTTGTGCTTTTAGGAGGTTTCTCTTGAAATCTCTTCCCTATGTGTTTTCTCCCACTTCCTTAACTTCTCCCCTAGCTCTTTCCTTGATTTTATAGCTTTGGATGGTGTGGGAACAAAGATCTAGCCGTTAGAGACAAAAATAGAGCCGTTGGAGTTGAGAAAAAACTAGTCGTTATGCCTCCCAGCGTGCTCGAGTCGACTCGGCTGAAGTAGGAGTCGACTCGTGAATAAGAGTCTGCCAGCACTGTAGCTGGGAGTCGACTCGAGCACTGTAGCGCTGAAGTAGGAGTCGACTCGAGCACTGTAGCGCTGAAAATCAACTCTCTATCTGTTTGTCTGTTCTCAGTCGGAGTCGACTCGCAGAGCCTCGGAGTCGACTCGAGCACTGTTCCTTGAAACTCCAGAGTGCCAGAGTCGACTCTGAACTTCATGGAGTCGACTCGAGGACTATTCTTTTGAATATTTCTTTGAATTTGCTCCTCCAACTTGAATCATTTGAAATTGAAACTTGGACTAATGAAGTATAACTTTCTTTCTACTTTTTGAGAGTTTTTGAGGCCTTCTTGTATTTTTTCAACTTGCTATGTTCCTTGCAAAACAAATTATCTTTCTTCTTGCAACACAAACATTAGTAATTATACTTCAAAGTTTTGTGATCATCAAAATCAATCTTTAAATCAATCTTTGGGTCATCACTTATTTATATATACCATCCCTAAAATATTTTTTATTAATTAGATATTTATTTAAAAATAATAATATAATAATAATTAATACTTTATTAATATACACTTTTATTATTTTTAATAAAATATTTTTTTGTTAATATATTAATATTTTATTAAACATTATTAATTCGAAAATATTTCTAATAAAATATTCTTATTTTACTAAATATATTATTTTTATTAAAATAATAATAGGAATATTTGTATTATTAATATTATTAATTTTACTATTCTTTCTAAAATATTATTGGTTTCAATTAACTTACTTTGTTATTAATCGAAGAAACTATGATGGGGATTACTTGGAGCATGGAATCTTGGAAGTGTAAAATGGTCGGGGGAGAGGGGGTTTTTATAAAGAGAAGGGAGGGGATAGGAGAAGTAGCTTTAGGAATAAAGCAATCTAATTTTCTCATAAGATATGAAAAGTTGCAACTCTCCAACCTCTTCCCTCACCCATCCTCTCTCTTTATTATATGTATTTATTAATATAGCAATGAATATATCCAGAGGAGAGAGAAGGACCAAGGGAAGGTTGAGAAAAATAAATATAAAACTCTCTTTTTCATATGGACATAATTATTTTCACTAAATATCCTCCAATTACTCTCAAACTACAAAACCAACCTCTTTCCATATGTAATTAAATATTATTTACAAACGTGATGGATGATCCATAATGGTGAGCTAAAGCCTCCATATATATGTATTATATATCAAAAATTTAGGTGCATTGGATATATATATATATATATATATATATATATATATATATATATATATATATATATATATATATGGAAGGTATATATTAAAAATATTTCACTCTTTCATTTATTGCTATTTAATACCACATTAAACTCTCTTTTTTTTTTATTTTTACATTGAAACAGATGTATCATATATGTTGGATACGAATGCATCCAAAAAAATTAAAAGATAACAAGTCCCGGAGTGCACTAAATAATCCCTCTTCTTTAGTCATAAAGTCTTTTCAGAATAGTTAGTCATATAAGAGGCTATCCAATCTGCTGCTCTGTTGGTCTCACAATATACGCGCTTTGCCTGCAAAGTTATCTTTATAGCTTTTAGGAAACATAAAAATTATGGCTCTGTTAAAGTGTGTGGATGTGGATTGTAGTTAATGCCTCAAACAAGATTGCATGCACATTCATGAGGAAAGTAAAACTAATCATATCAATCATATTACTTGTCTGAATAATTTGATTATATTCTTGTCTTTGGCGCATGAAACATGACCAAGCAAATCATAGTTTGATGATTTCATCCTTATCACATGTGAGTTTCACATAAGTCACGGGACACAGCTCCATTACAAATTCTCTCTCTTTTTATTTTTTGCCCTTTCCTTTTTTTTCAAGGAAAAAAATTCCCAAAAAATCGCAGAAACAGGCCAAGTTCGTGGTTTCATGCATACAAATCCAATTCATGAAAATACTAAACAGCGACGGCTTTCTTCTCCCTCCCTCTCCCCACTCACTGCTTAAAAGCGAAGGCGTCTCTTTCCGAGTTCTTTTCGCCCATGGCGTACTCAACACCCTAACCCTAGACCCCGAAGAAACCCTCGAATAAGGAGAGGAGAAACCCTAGCTCTCGCCAGAACTCTCTCTTTTCTTCTCCTCTCGCTCCATTTCCAGGCCCTGGAATCCCTTCTCCGGCCCTGGAAGTGGAGCCGAGGAGAAACCCCCCGCACCTCCGATCGATGGAAGTGGACTCCCCTCGCCCCGAATCGTCTCGGAAGCACAAGGCGGACTACCTCCAGGCGCTGGTCTCCGGCCCCCTCGCCGCCTCCGCCACTCGCCTCTCCGGCCGCTCCCGCAGCATCCCCTCCGGCAAAGACTTCCATTTCTACGACAACTTCGACGAGTTCAAGGCCCCCGCGAGGGAGATCGCGGCGAAATCCGTTTCCTCTCTGAAGGGCGTCGCCGCCTCGGACTCTCTCTGGGGGAGCAAGAAGCCGCCGCTGTTCCCTGACGATCTCGACGAGGCCTTCGACTGGATTGTCAACCTCAACGACGAGTTTCTCGAGCGGTTCGGTGTCTCGATGGATGAATTCAAGAGCTTGAGGGAGAAAGAGGAGGAGAGCGGTGGGAAAATTAGCTTGATGGACTTGGACGATGGGTTTCAGATGGTTTACGGGAAGAAGAAGAAGGGGAGCATGCGGGAAACGGGAAAAGCTGAGGGTGGTTTGACTTCGAGCTCGGTGGCCGGGGTTAAGTTGTCATCGAGAGACAAGAAGACGACTGTGCCCCGCTCGAGGGTGCCCTTTCATATACCATCCATTCCCAGGCCGCAAGATCAGTACCATATACTGGTAAACAACAAGAACCAGCCATTTGAGCATGTTTGGTTGGAGAGGAGCGATGATGGGAGCCGGTTCGTCCATCCACTGGTCAGTCGTGCAATTGCTTTCCTTCCTCTTGTGTAGGTTCATTTCTTTTGAGTCGCATTATTTTAGTCATTTAATTTGATTTATAATATCAAGAAAAGAGAATCGTGTTGCTGATAACTTGGATGGACATGTAATTGCACGGTAACCCAATCTTTAAGAACAGATGCCCTTTTGCAGACAAGACTTGTTGATTCCTTTCCTTTTATTCTACTTTGTTGTCTTTTGTTGATAGAGATAGGATTTGATGAGGTTAACTTAGGTCCACAGCAAGGGTCTCATTCATTGTCTGCTGATCATGGGTGCTTGGGGCGGGAGGGGGTGTGGGTGGGTTAGGACGTGCAAAAGATGAAAGAGTAGGGAAAAGAGTGAAAGGTATAGGATTTGGTAGTTAAAAATTACAGGACTATACACCATGTTATACAGGATGACAATAGTTATGTTGCTGCTCAATGTGCTGTTATGTTTGTTTCCTTTTGATGGTTTTTGATTTTGGCTTGTGGGTCTCTTTTTTATAAATGCTGATTAACCAGTAAAAAGATCAAACTATTTTTTTATGTGTCCTTTCGTAGAAAGTCCATGGATTAGTGGTCATCAATGTTGAGTTTATGGGCACCGTCCACCATCGACATACAATTCAATGAGGCAGAACTTTAAAAAGAAAAGAATATTTCAGCGGTACTGGATTCCGTATTGGTACTATTCTATTACAGTGTCACTATTGCTCGGTATGGAGGCTGGTTCACGTAACAAGTATCGGTATGCCCCTCCCTCCCTGTTACCACTTATCAGTTTGGCACCAATATTGGTACGGTATAGTATGATTACGGCGCACTGGGTACCGACCGGTAGGGCAAATTTTGCCTCAAATGTTTAGTGGGTATAGAATGGTGAATGCCATGACATATTAATATTTCAAACTGATCCAAATAACCATGGAAATTGTTTGCATTCCCCTTTCACCTATTGAATTTCGTTACTTTCCGGCAAATGTCAAACCGGGCACTTTTATGACTTCTAAATTTACCCATCACTGACCTATTTTGTTGAGAGGATTTATCAAAAATTTTTGCTACTTTAGTGTCTTAGCCAGTTATGCAAAATTCATGATTATCCTATTCCCTGGTTTTAGCAATATACAACAGTCAAATAGGATCATTTCATTAATTTATTTGTTTGAAGCTTCGTCATGTAGGAGCTTGAGAAGACTTGAAACTTACCTTAACCAATGTGTCTGTAGTTTCTATGGAGCATTTATGGTGTTTGTTATTGATGATGAATTTGATACACATGTTTCTCCGCATTTTCTTCATTTGCAATTAACTAAGTCACCACCCTGTGTTGGTATGTCCGTTTTTAGAGAGTGCTAACAAAATATGTAACGAAGAGCCATCCAACACGCTTTAAACACATCAAGCTCTCCAAATAATTGATTGTTGGCTTTGTCCACAGGGAAACCAGATAACTTAATTGTAGTTTATGGACCATTAAAGCCCTTGTGAACAGTTGCAAGTGGCTTAGAATAAAAATGCTCAAAGTTTTCCCAAGGGCCTATGATAGAAGTAATTGTCAAACTCTGCCCTTAAACTAATACTAAAACTTTGAATTGGAAATCACATCAATTACAATGATGATCAACAAGTAGAATCGATATGCTGCAATATTCAGCTTCTTGAACAGGAGATAAAAGTAATCTTATGACTAAAATTAACCCACTATTTGGTCAGCGTGCACGTACAGTCTTGTATTGTGATGCTTGAATAAGCCAATTGGTATTCCTTAAAATTAGTGATTAGTAATTTGATGACCCTTGATCCAACATGTGATATCAAGTTCCTTGATACTCCCACTCCCATTTGTTAAGCATTCTGTAATGGACCTTACTTGTAACACTGCTTCTTCTACGCTACTCCTGCCTGATGCTTCTAGAAAAGTATTAAGAGGGCCCAAGAAATTGTATAACTCTCCTTAAGGTGTACACTACATTAAAAGAGAAAATGAGGAATGCCATTATCTTTTGTTTTTTGCTTGATTTCCAATTTCTTACATGCTTGTCCATTTCTGTTGGATGTTTACATGTATAAGGTTTTTTTTTTTTTTCAAAAGCCAGAAGTCAAAGAACACAAACTTTTCATATCCTTGAAAGCTCTTTAACTGAACTTGAAAGGCCAAAAGTTTTCATTCGTTGTCTATGAGGTGATAAGAAAGTTTTGATGAGGAAATTCCCCTTTGTTGCCGAGGTTTAACACCTAGACATCATTTATGGATGCAGGTGACAGTCCTTACTGCCTAAAGAAGTGCTAAGAGTGAAGAAAAAACAGTTAGATTGTGCCATAAAACAGGGAATTGCAAGTATTTATTTCTTCTTATCTCCAAAACAGCCCTTGCTTAGTCTCCCCCAGTCCTCACTCCAAAGCAATTGAAAATGAAGAAGAAATTTCAACCTTTAAAGTGATAGACCACACAACAAATTTATTATCAGTCTTGCTTTTTTGCCTGTGCCACTATTCCCACAAAGAACTTGTTGAAATGAATATAATCTGAACCTTTCTTTCCTCCTTTGATACTTTTTATCTCCGATATGACAGCCTACCATGCCCTCTCCACTGTTGATCACGACTATGGTCAGTCTCCACTCTCCAATGTCATTCCTTAGGGGAGCAGGGTTCATATTTTTATTTTCATATTCCCAATTTTTTCCTTGACCACCTTTCTATGATCTTACTAAGTCTATTAACAATTTCTGTTTCTCCTTACTCTATCCTAAAATGCATGGAGTCAGATGTGAGATACTAATAGGACATGATATGAAGACAGCGATATGACAAATCTTGGAAACTACAATATGCTATAGTTGGGATGTGACAGCAAATAAATGTTATTAGTTGTACGTACTGGCTATAGGGGGACGTGCCAAACACACATTTAGGAAAAGATTATGGTTATAGATAATTTAAACCTCTTATTTTGTTTTTGATGGATGAAGTTGGAAATATAAGATTGGAGGATGCAAAAGGATTGAGATTAATGGACTATCATGATGGGTGGTTAGGTAGATTATTTGAGAGAGTAGAAAAATAACCCACTTTAAACTCTAAATGTAATTCTCGTCCAACAAGAAGATCTTTGTGTTTCTCTAATTTTACCTATATGTATAAATAGATTGCTTATTTTTCCACTTGGGGTTAGTTTTGGTATTAAAGACCTCAACTCACTCTTTTGAATATATCATGGACATGTGAACAGAAAAAATCATTCATAAAGCATGATGAATTATGGCTATAACGTAGTCCATACTACTTCATACAACAAAATGAACATCCACAAACTCTATTGTAATCCTCATCAGTTCTATAGACCAAAATATATACTCCATACAATGATATTAATATAATAATATCGATCATGGAGATGTCAACATTTATTAGAAATGAGTTAGAAACCCTCCCTCTTGTCCTTGGAGGTATCTATGAAGTTTCTCGTGTGCATTTGTGAAATGTATTGTACATGAGACCAGTTACCTACTTGAAGAGCTATTAAGGAACTTCGTGTTTCAATGCTTGAACTTTGCATTAAGACAAATTGTAATGCTTTCAAAAAGAATTGTCTCTATTGCATCCTAAATTTTTTGATGCATGATTAAAGTTGAAATGGAATTGCAGAAGGGATTTAAGTATTGCTCTGTACTTGTCCATAGGGGCCATTATACTGTATCATATTGGTAAAGTATTGGTTTGCCCCTTGGTACCATATCGTACCAACAGAAGGTACATCACCTCATATTTGTCCTGTTGGCACAAGAGGAGTGCCATTTTGTTGGTTTGGGATGGTACAGTTACGGGTCTGTACTGTACCATTAAGGTATGAAACTTCACCTCTCAGATTGTAGTAACATGTATACTAGCATGGTTGGTTCCAACTCCTTAACCACACAGGTATGAACTACAATAGGAATCCATGTACATCTTCTGTATATGAGAATATTCCCATGGATATCATATCAGACATGTAAAAAACTTCCCTTGAACTTGAAGAATACCTCTATCTTAATCTTAACGTCTTGTTTAAAAAAGTCTTGTAGATTGGATTGAAAGCTCTTGTTCCCAATTAGTTCAACCAGAAGTCAGTTAGCTTTAGTTCCTTTCATAGATTGGACAAAAAGGTGGATCCATCTTTTCAATCAAGTTTATAACATATAGAGAATTTTTTTTTTCACCCTTCAAATTTCAGTGTTTAGATCATAATGTTGGCATACATTTAGAAGTGTACTTATTAATAACCAGCATTCTGTAAGCAAGCTACAAGCATAAAATCATGCATTTAAGTCAGATTTTATCAGTTAATTGGTTCCAAGTAATTGGGGATTAATTGGCAAAAAACTTAATCAAGAAACCAACTTAGTAGCTTCATATAATTGTTGAATCTTGCTTGTTGTGGTAGATCTGAAAAAATTATGGGTTAGTTTGTTAGCCTATATCTGATGTAGTCATGGTTATAGAATACGAGTATTTGGATTACTGTGATATAAAGTTGACTCCAACTTGGGAAAATGAAGTCAAAAAATATATTGAAAGCCAGTTTAAGAGCATCATAGTTAGTGGTTAAATGAAGTTATAAGTCATTAGTCTTTTGATTGTGAAAATCACATACTTTTTGGAATAGAGAGAGAATCAGACTTGACAGGTTTCAGTGCCAATTGCAACATTCAGTCATCACTATGTCGCAATATTAAGGTTTGCCGCAGTTAATTTATCTTTCATCAAGTAAAACCATCTAAATTGGGTGAGTGTGTAGTGATAATTGAAATCATGGCTATGGATAAATAAATTCTAGGTTATTCTGTTTCACGGGACAGTGGCTTGGTAAACTTTGACCATCACTAAAGGGTTGAAAATTATAGCTATTTCAAATTCCTCGAACGATAATGTTACTGATTTATGGTTTTGTTGTTTGTATCTCTCTACTGGAAGTTCGACATTCATAGCTTATAAAGTTATCATCAAATTATGGGACTAATTCTGTTGTATGGGATGTTTACATGTGACTGCTTTTTTGGACATCAAAACAATTAGCTGTAATTTCTCTAAGCTTTTCCCTCCATCTCTCAGCCATCATTTATTGTTGTGGTTTTCTTCTTTATGTAAACTTACCAACAGAGTTTCTTTTATATGCAGGAGAAGCTGTCTGTGTTGGATTTTGTTGATAGAAATGTTGGGGAAGGTGAGCCAGTTAAACCCCCTGCCCATAGAGAGCACTCCATTTAAGCTTGTGGAGGGAGTGAACGAGTTAAAAGACTAGCTGCCAAGTTGCGGGGTGTAAATGAATTTGCGGTTGGTTGTTAGCAAACTTGTTTTGCTATTCTATCTGGTTACCTTTTTTGGCTTTAAATATTACTCTCTCTCTCTCTACCTTGCTGTGGCTTCCTTCTACTAATAAATAGTGAACATTGTTGTGGATATCCATGCTATTTATTATTTGATCCATTGTCCTTGTTGCGGCTCAAAGTTGGTTACTTATATCATCTGCATACCTTGTTGAGGCATCCTTCCATAGCTTATTAATCTTGCTCATTATGTCAATCTCCATCATTCATGGCTTTTCTTTTTTTAAAAAAATTATTCCTGCCTTCATGCCTTTGATTTATTCCTTATAGCACATAATAAAGTGAATCCCTTTATTGTTTTTCATGGACATGGCTCAAACAATATCAACATGGGACATGTAGGCTTGATTCGCAATTTGGTTCTATCATGTGCAGCAAATAATGCAGTCCAGACTTATTTGGGTAGTTGTAGAACCATGGGCCATAACTTAACTGTTGCTTGTTGGCCAGCTAAAGGATAATAAAATCTCTCTTGTGACAGTTTATGGTTGTCTCATTAAATGGCTGTTATTGCTTAAGAATGAATTGCGGTACAGCATATGGTTGTTGAAGCATTTGTTGTCTTTGAAACCTTCTAATTCTTCTTCACCTGAAAATATGCCTATATTTGACCTGTAAACCATTTGTACACTTTCTTCCCTCTATTTTATATTAACAAGAACATTCATGATTACCCAATAAAGTCATGTTATATTCCTTGGTTTGTATGCGTGCTTCTTGGTGAGGTTTGTTTTGCATACACTGCAAAAGGACTTTGGTTTAATAAATAATACTTTGGTATGGGAATTTATATATCACTAATAACTTATTTTGATATTTCAAGATGATATTTTTACTTGTTAATACCTATTGCAAATCTCTAACAATTTATCAAGGTTGGCAGAACCGTCCCGACTTGGGCAGTTCGAGCCATTCTGAGCTGTACAGTGGCTCACCAGTAGGTTCTGGCAACGGAAACGAGACTCATTGCCAGAGCCGGAGAGGAGAAGGAAAGAGGAGCGAGTGGGGAGGGAGGGAGAGGGAGAGGTTGGGGCGCCGGTAGAGGGTGGCGAGGCCGCGGCAGGCGAGGCCGCGATAGATTCTCTTGTTTCAACTTTTGAACAAACAGGGTCCGGCGCGGTTAAAAAATTTTGCGATTTTTAAGTGAAGTCGGTTGCGGCTCATGGTCTATTTCTGCTGATGTTCTTGCATTGTCTGATCATTTTAAAGATGGAATTGAAATGTGAAACATTAACGATTTTGTGGGATGTTGAAAATCCAATGAATTGGTTTTGTTTTGGGATTGTTGATTACCTTTTTGAATGTCACATTTTTGTATAAAAGAGATGTTTTTGGGATATATGTGATGAATGGATACTTTGTTAAATGGACGACAGAAGGCGTATATGTTTTATGGCTCAAATGTTGAGCAATAAATGTTCCTAGAAAAAAGTTGAATGTGGTGGAAATGAGAATGCTGAAATGGATGCATGGCCATAAAGGAGGATAGGGTGAGTCATGATATGTTAGAGGAGTTGTAGAATTTGCATAATCAAAGAAAACCTGATGGAAATTAGTTGAGATGCTTTGGATAGGTAAAATGAAGATCTGAGAGCCTCCAATAGGATCATACTTTAATCTATTTGAAACATTAGGAGACAGAGGGGAAGACCCATGTGACTTGATGGAGGTTATTAGAAAGGATTTAGAAAGCATGAATAAACATCAGAGGTAGCCCTAACCTCAACTAGTTGGGAGAAGGCAGGATGGTTATGTTTATGGTAATGAAGAGATCTACTATGGTTGAAATCATTTTGCTTTCAGTTTTGCGGATAAGTAGTTTGCTATGTTGTTTTTTAAAGTCTATTGATTTTTTGTAAGCTTATCCACAGTAACATGTTTAAGTGCATTAAGTAGGTTTGTTCATGCTGTTGTCTAAGCATGCCTACAATGTTGGAAGGCATTAATCCTCAGCCTTACTAAACAAGGGTGGATTCTAACTGTATGCGATGGTTCAAGTATAGTTTTGGTTAGAAAAAGATGAAGATAACCCTCATACAATGACATTGATTTTGAATATAGAGCATCAGATTGCCATCCTATCAATAAAAGCACATGCAAGAGTAAATTCACCCCATAGTGCAAATAGGTTGCTGGAATTCAGAAGGTTTCAGTTTTTAAAAAAAGATGCTAATGTCTATGAATTTTTTTTTTTTTTTTGATATTTTACAGTGCCTTTGTAATTTTCATTTGATGTTTACCACCCATTTTGGGCATTCAAACAACCAAATTACTGTAACTCTGTAGGGAAAAAAATTCCTCTGCAGTTACAAGAATGTGGAAATATCCTCTAGTTTTCGATATTCAGATGATATTATCATTTAATAGAAAAATGCAATTATGCATGTTATTTGGACAAGTTTGTTTGATAATTATCAGCAATTTTCCTATTGACACATAGCTCTATGGCCATCAGGAATCTGACAATTGTACCTTTGTGTGCTTTCTAGGTATTTTTTCTGATTATGCAACCCGTATAATTTCATGCTCAAAGTATGTTTTTTCCTATAATTTTGAGCTTGTTTGCAATAGGATTGGGGTTTTAATTTTGTAAATTTGGAAAGTTGGCTCCAAATAAAGGGAGCGAACACCCCAAGTCCAAAAATCTGCTGATTTTATGACCTTTTGTTGATAAGGAATTAACTTAAACCCTTCCTCAAACTTTTAGGGCTTGTTTGGCTATTCCTACGGGATTGGGCTGAAAATCTTGTAGGATTGTGGATTGGCTGTCCATTTAAGCTTGGGCCTGTATCAACCATAATCCACCCAACCCAAATCCCGTGGGAAGAAAAAAAGACCTATGGATTTTTTTTTTTTTTAAATTTCCTATAGCCCAAAGTCTAGGATTTGGGCTGGGATTGGACTGGCTTTTAGAAAGTGCAAGCTAAATGGACCAACAAGCCCATTCCTACAGGATTTCAGCTCAATTCTATAGAAATATCCAAACATGCTCTTATAGTTTGGAAGGATCTCCAAGGAACATTTAAATCAAGTTTATGGAAAAGCTGAAAAGGATACTTTAGTAGGTGAGAGGTGACCCAAACTCGAAAGAACAACAACCTTATTTTTCATGTTAGAAAACACCAAATTATTATTTTAGACTTAATATATAACAAGAAGTTCAGAAAGCCTCTCTCAGAACCCTAACATCATGCTTAGAATTGGACCTTGATTATAAGCAAAGAATATGAACTTCAATATAGTTGCAGAAATTCCAAAAGCTTGGGAATCTTTAGTCAATCTACAGAGGATGGAGATACTATTCACAAAAGTTTCACAATATTTTTTTTGACCGCCTCTTGATGTGAATCCTATTGTGAATACAATTTTGGCAAGAATGTCATACCATGACAATTTAAAGTTTGCTAGTCACATAGGCAAACTGACATAAGTGTGGTTTAGGTTCATGAAATCGTGGGCAACAATACAAAATTGTTAGATATCAAGTAGATGAAGAAGGCTAGGTTTCATATATGGGGAGCTGTATTCATCTTTGAGGAATAAATTAAGGCTAAACATTTAAATCAAAACAGAATTCCAAAGTTAAACAATCAAGTATTAGAAACAAATAAAAAAACACTTAGTTCCTAGCTTGAGAATTTTATATGTAACTAGTTTGCATTAGATTTCAAATTTTTGTCATTCTTAAAATTCGGGGAAACGTTCTGCTAATTGGGAACAAAATAGTATTATACATGTAATATAGAGTAAATTCTCCAAATTTCTGATTTTTTTAGAGGTTAATCCACCTTTTATGTTTCATGCAGCAACGTTTCCCAGGCTTGAGTCTTTGATTACTTGTCTTCTAGAGTAGTCTCGAGTTTTAATCACGAGTGGTTGATCCAAACAATGCTCATACTACTCTATCACATAGAGGTCTTTGAAATCTCCATGCAATTAAGATATGCAAGAAAAGGCATCCTAGTGCATGAGGTTCCGATCATTGCTAACTCTGGTGAGGGAGAAATGTATATACCCTTGCCTCTATGTGGGAGTTGTTTCTATGTTCTCGAACCCATGATACTCTGGTCACGATAGAGCAGCCTTACCATTGCGCCAACACCTGCCTTACCATTGCACTAAGGCCTAGACAACTATCCACATGTGATCACCTATTTTCTTACAAATGTCTAAAGCGAAGTCTTCTTCAATCTTTTGTACATTGACAAGTTAATCCCTCCAGTAGGTGCACCATGACTCTATTCCTCTCTAAATGATTTGATTAATCCATGCCCTGCACACCTTGTACTTAACATTATAGACAACCTTCATCATTATCCTTGAAGAAATTCAATAGATATCGCTTTCTTCTGACATTGGTGAAAACCCCTCCAATCTCCATGACCACTCTTGGAAACAAATTCAATATCGATATCGCTTTCTTCTTGACATTGGTGAAACCCCCTCCAATCTCCGACCACTCTTGGAAACAATTAATAGAGTGATTGTTTTGTATAAGAGCCACTCTCCTTGCATTGTCATATTAGGGCTGGAGGGACAAAATTGACTTGTAGCAGTTTAGCTTGCATTACTTGGTTTGAGCTTGCATCATTACACCTGCTTCTGGGATCTCTTTAGTAGATATGCTGCATCTCATTTTATCTTCTTCATTCTTGAATTATGTATGTTATAGTTTGTTTGTTAATTACTGTTCATGTGTGTGTGTGTGTGTGTTTTAATTTTCTCATACTTATTATGAGATTCTTGTTCTAGGTTGATTTGGAGCACAACCAATATAGGTCATTTCAAGGACTGACTGTTGATGCAAATTTACAAGAACAGAAGATTTGTAATAGACACCTGAATTGCGTATTCATGTTGGTCCATACCTAGAGAAATTTTTAAAGACCCCTCAAAGAGAAAGTGTGATTTTTTCACTCTGTATACTGATCTTAGTCGATAGCTTATCCAATCTGTTATTCCTGCATTTTTCTCAACAGGTCATGCATGGGCAGACCGCGACAATGTGGCTTCAGCGGACTTTGGCATATATGTGTGCAACCTTTTTGATTACTGGCAGGTGCTACTTCATCTACTGTTCAATACCATCCCTATTTGTATATGATGTAAGTGAATGCATGGCATGCTAATTGCAACATTTGCGTAGCAGTCTTACCACCATTTTTGGTGAAAGTTTCTATCTCAAACTGATCTGCATTTTCTGGGTTTATTTATTGTTTCTGCTACCTTTTTTGTAATTGTAATTTCAATATTTGGGGTTTTGCAATTTCTCTCACCTAGATGACATGATTGCTGCAATTTGATATATGGCTTATATCGCTGATTTATTAGTTTAAGAACAACCGTGATTATTATATTTATCTATTGTATACTAATAGTTTGGGTTGTTCCTTGACTGCTGTTGTTTTTTACTTTTTTTTGCCTTTGTGTGTAATATGATCAAACATGTTCTGAGCTACCTCTTTATCACCTTCCATCTTCTTGGAAATGAAGGTGGAAGTAAGAAAGGGCGTGCCATGATAAGGTTGCCTATTGTTACATTAGGGTCTCCACAATGCTGAGTCTCAAGAGAGCTTAGTGATGAATGTCTACTAAAGCTTGAATATGTGGGGGCATCAAGAACAATCAGATTGCGAAAATTGGGAGCACGTGATTGGGATAGAGTGTCTTGCTAACACTACTGGGAGGAGCTCATGGAGCATCTCCATTAACAAGTAGAAGTCATAAACATAGAAGTTGATGTGATACGTATACTTTGGTACACTTTGCTTAGTTGTGGAGTATGATTTGGTGATTCATGTATCCGTGTCATGTGCCTCAGGTGGTGTTACACATACTCATGCTATATAGTGATTCTAGGACATGTCATGATTTTTTATACATTGATACATAGATACATGCACATTTACAATGAAGAAGTCCTTGCATCGCAGCTTTTGGATATTGGAATTTTCCATGTCAATACTTGTCTTCATGTCACCATGTGATCTACATCTCCATGTTGACCATGTCATAGGTTTGATTGAAATTAGCCGAGCTTTCCAAAAGCCATAAAAGAATAATAATTGTTGATCAAGATCGGTCAAATTTGATCCAGATTTAGCCAACAAAATGGTTGCTAATGAGAAATTCTGAAGATGTCACATGTGCTACATCTCATGTTGACCATATCATAAGTTCTAGATAATTAGCCAAAGCTTTTCAAAAGACATAAAAAGATTAATAATTGTTGACCTAGATGGTCAAAATTGATTCAGCTTTCTAGCAAGAAATTTCTAATGAAAAATCTGGTAGAAATCATTAATAATGTCAATATTGCATGAGTTCCAAGTGTTTAGTATCCCTAGGTGCGAACACTTAACATGCAACATAAGGACAACTCAATGTGGTTGTATTATAGAGTTACCATGACTAGCATAACTTGACAACCAATAGCACTTTTAACTAAGAAAACTATTTCATGCATAATACCATTTAGTACAAAAGAAAAAAAGATAGATAAATTGTGTAGCAACATAGTTGAATTCAAGTAATGTCTTTTACAACAAGGTGTTTCTTGACAATAACTTTAAATAAGTGTCAAATGTTTGACCCTTGTAGTTGACATGGGTAAGACCGTAAGAGCAAGGTTGCTATGCTGATGTCCGAACTAATACCGATGCTTGACAGCATATTTGGTATGGTACCATGTCGTTTTTGCCAGGCCTATAGACAAAGCAAAGCAAGGAGGTGGTGGATAGGAAGAAGGGGGGAGAAGAAACGAGAAGGGAGGGAAGAGGGGAGATGGTTGGGAGGGGGCCAGAGGAGGGCTAGGGAGGGGACAGAGAAAGGCTCTGCCCTCTGGTTTCTTATTTCATTCGAAATAGGGGCTCTGAGAGGGGGCTTTTTTATTTTGAAAATTTTAAGGGGGGCCGCCATCCCCCTCCCTCTCTCTCTCTCCATGCCTTCCTCCCTCTCCCTATCCCTCCCCCCTCTCTCTCTCTTCCTCTCTTTCCTTCTCCCTCTCCCCCTCCTTCATCGGTGTCTCGAACTGAGGAGCAGAATTGTGCCGGTCTGCCCTCGGTATGGCTGAGTATACCCTGAATCGGGCAATTCGGGCAATATAGTGAATCTTGTTTAGAATTCCATGTAATGTGTCTTGTGATGTGTGTCTAACTTTCCAAACATATTGAATCAGAAAGGTTGAAGTGCTTGGGAAATATAGCCCTCAATAACACTTAGACCGCTCAATGGATGGGATGGGTCGGGTTCGAGCCGGTCTCAGCCCAAGGGACAACTTAATATAGTCAGGTTCGGGATAGGTGTGGCCTAGCCTTTGGATCGACTTTCCTGAGTTGAGCTTGCTATATATCAAGCTTCGGGCTTTCGGGTTGGGTGCTGTTGTTTCCTTGGGAACAGAACTTGCCACTAATTTCTGGTCGATTGACCTCTTCCATCTCCTGTGTGTATCAAATCTCCGCTACTGGTAAGGCATGATGCCAGGCTCTATAGACTTATCTCACATCGGCCCCTGTTTTCTCTTTCTTTTTTCTTTGAGTGTTGCAGCATTCGCCGTCAAGGTTGCTAGTTGCTGCTTCTTACTATCTCACATCGGCTTCTCACTGAATAAGAGTGGAAGACGACGAGAAGAGGGAAAGACGACGGCGGCAAAAGTGGTGGTATTGTCGGCGATGACCAGAGAAGAAGAGGAAGGGGGGCAATCCTTGAACTGACGACAAAAGTGGCCTCCAGCATAGCGGGGTGGAGGAACGAGCCGTAGAGGGAGAGAATCTCAAAGCGGTTGTGGAGGGTCACAATGGTGCGGTGGTGGAGGGTTAATGGAGGTTGACGACGATCACTTGGCCTTACCGTTGCGAGTGACAAAGGAGTTGAGAACAAGAGGAGAAGAGACGGAAGAGGAGAATGAGCTCGGTTAGGATAGGTGTAGAGGCGGCAGAGGAGCAAATTGAGGAACCCTATTCTTGAAACAAGTGCCACATTGGTTCACCTATGGTATGGGCTATGGATCGGGCCACTAGACTATTTGGAAATGCAATTTATATAGTATTATATGAATCTAGGTCGGGCTAGGCTCAAATCGGGCTTTCAGACCTGAACCCAAGTCTAGCCCATTTAATGGGTGGGCTTATATGTCAAGCTCGGCCCAATTCGCCAGCTTAAAAAGTAGCCCCAGACCGTTTGAAAGGTTTCGGCTTGATCGAGCCGTGCGGGCCGTTTGACTCGTGATCAAGTCTAGTAGCACTATTTGAATTGAAGCAATAGTAATTACCTTGAACATGCAAGTAACTATATTAGGGGTTGTTTTGTGTGACCACCTTACAATTTCCAAAAACTTTGGTCATTGTCGTAACTTTAAACTATAGTTTGCATACATGGTCTATTATGAAGGACCTATTATACTCATAAGCAACTTGTGCTTGTTTTGAAAATTGGAAGCATGGTAGACTGGCTTAAGGAAATTGATTGGCAATAGAAGAAGCTACTTGGCGAAATCAAGTTGAAGAAAAGACAATTTGTAAGTGAGGTACCAAATGTGGCTGTTACTTTGAATTTGTTAAAAAGCAATGTAGGTGGAACATAAGCCATTGAAAGATAGAACGTACAAATCATAAATATGGATACAAGATACATATCCAACATGATGCAGAGATGCTTATACTATAAGTCTCAAAAAACGTAGGATGTGAAACCACTTGGATACGACAATGTGTAAATATATATTTTCTACTTAGTTGTTAAAGAGCATATAAAAAAATGTGTGAACAAACAAAAAAATCCAATTTATGTACTATAGCATTAACATTTAGAATCTCCATTATTTGGTCATCATCCAAATCAATAGACCACAATCCATACTCAATAGAATAATAGCAACTCAATATAATAATATCAACATTACAAACTCTAGATTAACTATTCATGAACGAAAGTAAGACATGCATTAAAAAAAATAAAGTCCTTCCCCATGCACATAGATCTGTAAGGAAAGTAAATCAGATGTATCTAGAATGTGTCCATAGTCTTTTTAAAAATTTTAAAAGAAGGATGCTTAAAATAAGCATCTGAAACATCCTAGGGCTATCCACCAAGTATTGGTATCTGATATGCATCTAGTATGGACGCAACATGCAGCCTACAACTTAGGCAGGTTGGATCAGGTTGAGGGCAAATTTTAACCAACCCCAGCCTTTGTATAACCCAACCCAACTCAACTGGGTCTTGGGGTTGGGATACCAACCCATCTCTACCTCATATTTAGCTAAATTTGGGTTGTGTCTCCTTAGGTCATATCAATTGGTTAGATTGAGTTGAATAGGGATTTTAAGGTTTAAAAAAATGTTTGGGACTTTTTTTTGTTGGACTAATATTTGTTGTGTCGAGGCCGTACCATTTATTAGTTTTCAAGGTATTACACCTACACAAAATTTAACAAGGACAAAGATGAAACTGAAACTGTATAAAACATATAAATTGCCTATATAAGACAAAAATTTGAAATGGAAACATAAATGTGAATTATTTATATATTTATGTATTGGGTTGGTCAGGTTAAGTTGGTTGGGTCAGGTTCAAGTTGGGTTAGGGTCAGGTCCAGACTGGGTTGAAGGTCATCCCTTACCAAACCTTAGGCCAAGCCCAAGCAAAGTTTGTAAAATCTCTCCCAACCCACCCAATTAGCGGGTTGGGCTGGTAGGTTTGGGTTGAGCCCCCCTAGTTGCATCCCTGTCTGAAGTATCCATTTTGCCTAGGATAGAGCACATTGCAAGAAGGATGCTCAAGTTTTGTGATCAGAATTTTAAGATGATAAGTGAGTTTATGAAGGCTGGCATGTAAGAGATTAGCTGGTCTTGAATAGGTTGCTAGTAGGCTTGGGTGAGCTTGAGGTGTTTTGTGGGTTGGGTTTAGGCTGAGGAAGTTTGACCCTTGAGTTATGCCCAGATTTTTAAGGTAAAAGAGATGTTCAAGGCTACTTATGTGTCAATCTTGGCCCAAAACACATTTAGTGTAAAAAAACATGGAATTTTGAATTTTTAAGTACACACACACACACACACACTATCTATGCCTGTATTTTTTTTGTATATATGATGGAGTATATTTAATTTGAGCCTATGTTTTGGATAAGGTGGGTCCAATAGTATCACACTGTAGCCTAATTATCATTCCACTAATTCACATATGAAATGCAGCATCACTTCTTACCATTGATTGCTCCCAAGTACACCACTGTAGCTAGTTCTACTTGCCTACAACTACTTGTAGTTTGTTATACAAATAGTATCACAAAAATTAATGGTGGAAGGTCGAGCAAAGGTAGGATCACCCCTTTGCCCAGATGCAAAACTAGATATTTTTATGTCAGGTTTCAGCCTAGGTCTAAGTTGAAACATCTTGTCAGGGTCAAGCTCAGGCCTTGTCTTGATTTTTACTTGAGGTTACAACCTTGCCCCAATCCTTGGTGGGATATTAAGTGCTTTCTGGAGAGGGTGGGCTGGTGACCATCAAGAGAGGGGAAGGCTTGGAGGTTATCCTGAATTTCGTTGGAGAGGCCTGAAAGTAGTGGGTGTTTAGGAGTAGCTGAGGTCAGCTTGAAACAGTTTCAACTTCTGCTCTTAATTTTGTGGCCTGGCTGTACCCAAAGCTGTGGCCTGTTGAGCACAAAGCCTGGGTTGAAGGTAGCATGGCCCAGGTCCATTTCCAGCCCTACTTGGAATTTTGTGTTTGTGTACGTGCACAGACGCATGGTTCTCTCTATATGTGCATGCATACATGCATGTGTGTTTTTTTTGCCATTTTTTGTAGCATAAAGCAAGATCAGTCTTTTAGGCACCTAACATTGTTAATTGCATAATGTAATTACGTGGGCATAGATGTTATCAAGGAGTCTGCATATCAGTCCAGATCTTAATAAACTTCTTCATGCCTGAAGGTCTGAACAATTATTTTTTAACTGGGAGTAAATTTTTGTGCTTTTGAGGATGGACTATTTGCAAAGGTCTTCTGTTATTGGATTTTGTTATTGTTTGTTTTTTAGCCTTTGGAAAGTTCAATATTTTGATAGATTTCCTCCATGTGATTGGTTTTCTTTTCTTTTTTCTTTTTCCCCTTGTGCAGGCATCAAGAGTTTTGCAATTGGAGAGAAATAGCCTGGAGTACCTCCTGCATTATTTTTGTGGAGTTAATGCAAATAAAGAGTAGCATCTTTACCGTCTCATGCATTCTTTATAATTATATATAATATGTATTTTTATTTGTTATATGAGATGCCCTTACAGTTTTCCAGTAATTGTTTCTTTAATTTCAAGTTCAATACATTCAGTCAGAGGTTTGTAAATTTGCCTTTTTTCTTGCAGATATCAGCATGCAGATTGGAGATTGCGCCCACTTCCTGATGAAATGCTCAAGTAATGTTGCATTGAAACGAAAGGCCTATCTATAATGAAATTCAGCTGTTCATTTTCATTGTGTGCACTTTACCTGAACTCAGAACATGGAATGCAAGCCAATGACAACTTATAAATAGGCTTCCTTTTTTGCAGGTATGCCAGAGAAGATACACACTTTCTCCTACATATATTTGATTTAATGAAAAGTAGGTTGATATCAGCATCTACAAATGAAAATGATCTTCTTTTAGAGGTTACACCTCTTGTGATTGATAGTTTTTGTTTCTTTCTTTTCTGGATATGCTAAAGAAGTCTATACAAGGTGGATAAAAAAGTGGATTACTCTTAGAACTTTGGGGGAAAAATGGTCTTGACTTTTGTTGTTTAAAACCTTACTGTAGGTCTTCTGCTTGCAAAATATGAAATTTATGATCCTTTAACTTTTGATGCCACTATGATTTTTTCTCTTTATTGGGTGACTGCTTGAACAGTTATCAATTAGTTTGCTTTTGTTTGTATTAATCTGATGTATGTTGTGTGTAATGTGCCAAAACCCATGTTTGATCATATGTATATTCATGATCAATTTGTTCTCTGATTTAATTGTACTAAGAACCAGCCCTTTTCTTTTCTATTAATTGCAGGTCTACAAACGTAGCAATTTAATTTGCATGCAGCTTTATGAAAAAGATCTCTTGACCGATACATCATTTCTCCATATATACGGGTTTGCAGTTTTGCATTCTTATCCATTTTGTATAGGGAATCATTTTTCTCAAGATGACACTTTGCAGTGTTCTTTTTCTATATTAAAAATATTGCTTTTACCATACTTTGCCATTTGATTCTTCTCTCCTGATGGCATTTCTAACTGCATCATTGACAGGTTACAGGAGGCTGATTTCAACTCAAAGCAACTTGCTGTTGTTGCTGTAAGGGACATCACCTAATCTACTTCAAATTGTATTTCAGTTTCAACATTGTTGGATTTAGATTTGTGATCACTTCTTTTTAGACATTGAGAACTCTGGCAGTATACCGATCTTCTTATGCTACTAATGACTTGATGGTTGTGGACTTGTTTATAATCAAGTTGACATTTCCTTGTTCAATCAAAATTTTCTTGCCCCCTTTTCATCTTCTCAGTGCCATCTCTTTAATATTGTTAAAAATGAAAAGTTCTTGCAGTTATCTGTCTTTGAGCTAGGCCTATTTCTGGAACATATTTGATGCTTATAGAGTGGTTACGGCCACCTGTCTTGAGAGTTCAAATTCCTGAGAAGATTGCTTGCTAAAAGTTTTTTGGCTATCTACTGTAGTAACATAAAAATTTCATCCATTTGATATGAAACCCTTTTTGAAAAGAAGCATATAAGTTATCTAAAATTTTTGGGAGAAGGTCCCTAAATTTGTTTAGTTCAATCAACTTTATCTTGTCTGGTTCGTTTGACTCTTCCCATGCACTTTTAACAGGGGCTATGTCAATGGAGAGATGATATTGCTCGTGAAGAGGATGAGAGCACTGGCTATATATTGCCAAACAAAGCTCTACTTGAGATTGGTAGTTTGAATTTTGAGCAGGCATTGCCTAATATTAATGTTTCTTTAGGTGCTAGATTTGGATATATTTATTTGACTCTTGATATTCTTCTGTCTAAAAGCAAGAGAGATGCCCACAACTCCTGGAAAATTACACCATGTGGTGGGGTTTAAGCACCCGTTTGTCGTGCGCTATCTTAGCTCCATCATTAGCATTATTAGGAGTTCAGTTGCAAATTCTGCTGCTTTTGAGAGCATAGCTGCGCAACTGAAGGTGGGGCGGCAGGAAGCTGTAACTAACAGACCTTTCAGAATAGAGATTATGAAATTCTTAAATTTTCTTTTATAGATATTGACAAGTTATTGTAACTTTATTTTTGCATGCAGTCATCCATGCAGGATACAGAAGCAGTCAGCTACAATTCTGACTTAGTCACTGCTGCTGAGTATCAAATGGCATCAGCAGTTGGTGAAGATCGTTCTGATGAAATTAGGACGATTGATACCATGCGGAGTGCTGAATTAGCTGCAGCTTCCACAGCTACCATGGATGATTGCGCCAAACCTGCAGATATTGGACATTTCGGTAGTCCCATTTCTACAGTGAGCAAATGTCAGCAAGAAGAGGTGCGATTATCAGAAATTGGGTGTTCACTCAAGCTATCTGATGCAGCTGGAAGAATGCAGAACATGGATAATGAAAGCACCAAGCATGTACATCCTGCTAGGGATGTACGCACATGGTTCTGCCAATCCTATCTTAGTCGTGAGGTTGTATTTATTTTGATCATAGGAACATTTTCTTTTGCAGGCTAGCATTGTTTCAGTCCAAATATTGAAAAAGCCAACTAGTGCTTTTGGAGCATTGTTAGGAAATTCATCTTCTAGGAGGAAGTTTAATGCTGATAAAGGGGGAAGCGCCGAAAAGGTATTTAAATTATTTATTGTGTACAACTAAATCTTTTTGAATCTTACTTTATTTCTATTGATGAAAATACTTATTTGGAAAGGTAAAATGATCATGAATCTCCACTAGTCAATTGCTTCTGTATGCAATTATATTTCTGTAAATTCTTCTCTTATTAGTTTGTTCATTAGTATCATTATCTTAAACTATACTCCTGGTTGCACTGTTGCAACCACTGCCATTTTCCTTATAGAAGTCAAAAAGAACAAGAATGACACTTTCAGAAACACTGGCAGAAATGGAATTGGATTAAATATTAATCTGTATAGAAGTAGGAAATTGATGCATGAAACAAGAAATAAGATTCAATAAGCTTTTTTCGGGGGAAAGTTTTCCAATAAAAGATTAATTGATTCACATCAATAAATGTATATGGATATAATATGAAAGAGAAAATGATATCATTCTATGTGTATAATTTCTTGTATGCATGGTGGTTTAGTGCTCCTCATCCAAGTGTATAATTCTAAGTGGGAGTCCATTATGGGCTGCACAATCACAAGGAACCATGCTCCCACATCTTGATCATCTCATTTTACTTTTGTAGGTCAAGAATGAGAACAAAGTAGAGCAGATAAAGTCAACAGTAGCCCTTCCATTCCATTATCCTTCTGGTGGAGAAAAGCCTCCTGAAGTGTGTCCTGAGGTAAACCTCAAACCATCCACAGGTGGAAAATCGGCAGCACTGTACTGGTAACATTACCGGGACAGTGAAATTGGAAGAGGTTGTACACTTGGAGAATGATCCCCACAATTCAGAGTCTACTGCAGAGAGCCCAAAGGCTGATGATGGTATGATGCATATGAAACGGTTCCGTCCACCTGAAAATGGTAGTGATGGAGGTTTTCAACCAGAATGTGGTATTGTGGAGGGGTTGGCATCGCCATCAGATCTTGCCTCCAGTTTTGAGAAATGCTTTCAGTCAATTAATGAGAGAAGAAGCTCTCATCAGAACCAAAAGCTGTCTCGAGAACCGGTGGTTAGCTATCAGTTGAAGCCATTTGACTATGCCACCGCTAGGAAAAATATGAAGTTCGGAGAGGTCAAAGAAAAGGATAGAGCTGAAGGTGATGATGCGCTTTGAACTTTACCAGATTCTGGAGACGTGTAAAGGCTCCATGTCTGGTCTGTCTCGTGGTGAAGAAAGACTGAAGGGCTTTCAGCAACCTCGGCGGCGCCAGGCTTTTCCACCATCTGGCAACAGAAGCACAACCTATCATTAGCATTGCCAATGTTATACATGTAATATTGAGAGTGCTACTTCTATTCAAGATTTAAAAAAGGTGCTATTTCTGAGAGTTGGGAAAAAAGAATAAAGGAGTATCAATGGCACCATTTTATAACATTTTTCTTGGAATCCAAGTATATCTGTGACTTTTGGCCAATCAGGTAATGAAATAGGGTAAAACAGAAGCTTTGTTCATATGGGGAAAATCCTGTTATGCTTCCTTCTGAAATAAAAAACCTCAATTACTAAATTTCAAATGGTGAATAAATAAAATAACTAATTCCCCATTTCAGACTCTTTCTATATCAACGTACCGAAATTTCTGTTTCTGCACTATATTTCATATTTTCTTTCCCATTACAATGACACCCAGTACACTAACGATACTGGTTGATGGGATTTAGCCAGTGGAACTGAACCAAATCATTCTGCAGCCATGCAGGAAAAACCTAACTCGATATTTTAAATGAGATGTATCATTTACATTGCACTCACTGGCTTGCGGCTGCAAAAAGTAACACCTGCATAACATTTACCAGAGCCTATCTTAAAACAACAGTCATGAGAGCTTTCAGTAACAAAAAGCTCTTCCTTGATCCCCACTGTCACAGATTTATCTCGGCAAATCAGCTACAATCCCTTTATATGAAGCAGAATATTATACATCATTGATGTTTATATAAAGAAAATAAGGAACAAGAAAGCTGCTGATAAGGCTCAGTGCAGCTGAATCTAGCATATCAACAGTTCAAGAGCAAGTCCCACAACAACGCAGCAAGAACACATAATGGTATGTTGTTACAGAGATGGCAAGCTGATCCCGCCGATTCGCTCATAACAGCTCTTGCCTTCAGTCAGCGGTCCAGCTCTGCTCTACTATCTCACGAACTCTGCGATTGTATTCACGCTTGTTCTCACTGAATATGCGAGCTGCCTCAGAATTTGCAGGGGAGTTCGGGTTTGGGTCACAGAGGAGAGACTACAGGGGAAAAAAAAGTGCCTGGGTTAGTTGCTGTATCTTAATCATTATGAAATAATCATAAACCAGCAGTCATGCCATAAATGGGCAATAGACTATGAGATGACAAGTCGTTGAAACCAATCACTTTACACACACAGAATGCGTGTGAGAGAGAAAGGGGCAACAATGTGGGCAAAGGAGCCATTTTTAAGAAAAGAACGAGCTAGAAAAACAGTACAAGTTGTACAACTAATAATGAAACGCAAGTTTATGATTCATATATAAAATGCGGTCATTGATACTAAACATTGGGTGACAGCTTTTGTTTCTTCATCTCTTTCTAGCATGCTGATAGAAGAATATCTCATCCATAATACGTCCTGTTTGAGCAGCAAGCTAACTCAGGCAAGAATACCATAAAAAAACTAGTATCTAAGTTCAACCAAGAACAAACTAGAGAAAAATTTGAGGAAACTATGCTAGTTATGCTAATCAAAGGTAAGTCATGTTCAAAAATCATTGTTTATCCTGTTATTGGCAAACTCCTAGCCCAGGACCCACCACCATCCTTCCAGATGGTTCACCCAGCAGCTTTGTAGAAGCTCAACACCCTTGTATATTAACTTCTGTAAGGATCAAGCTACCATCTTAGGCATTGCAACTTTTCATCAAGGAGTAGTCCATTTACCATAGCCTGATTAACCAAATTGGATCACTTCCAATCACTAAAGCACTTAAAAGAAGGGACATGGGAGATGATCCTCCTTCCTGCTAAATCTCATGTTATGAAATAGACACACCAGCTAACTCATCAAACAACCTACAATCCCAATTGAATCTGGCATCTTTTAAAGATCCATATTCTGAACCTTAACAATTAAACTTGCATTGCTTCAATAATCAACATCCAATAGCCTCAAAATTTTCCATTTTATCCTAGAGGAATGGATGAGGTTCTACGTAAGCTCCAAATACAAGCTGCATATGTATGTGCAAGTTTCCTCATGGGTTGGCTCTTTCAGTATTTCTTTCATGGAGGTCTTCTATGCACAATGTATCTTCATTCTAGCATGAGCACTTGCTCACACCAACTTCCAAACCGCATATACTTCATGCCCATGAAAATCACAATCATGCATTAGTTGTCTCCTTGCAACTACAGCCTATAGACATGTTTTACCAGAACATTCCCTTTTTAAGGCCTCTAGAAGTGTCAGCACTTTCGGACATGCAGACATGGTCAAAACTTAACTACATACATACATACTCTTTTGGCACTTTTGTACCCAATGAATAACTTAAACAAATACATCAACTTCACTAAAATGCACCAACTTAACTAAAATGCATCAACTTACCTAAACTACGCCTATGGGATAACTAGATAAAGGATTTTAAGCTTTGTTGCTGCCCCTTGACCAAAGTCTGCTCTCTCAGTACAGGACCCCTTCTGGTACCCAACTGGTATTACCTTGTATTGTGTCAGTGTGGTACATACCTTGATATTGATATTCAGTACAGAGGCTGTACGAGTTTCCGTACCCTACAAATACAATATAATACACCATTACAGCCCATACCAGGTAGTATAGTCCAGTACAGCAAACCATGCCTTTTCCAAATACTAGTAATAGCTGGTCCCGAGAGAATGATTTAGGCCACTCCCTGCTCCACCATCCCCTATCCATCCCCATCTTCCAAGTGGGTGCTCAAGCTAAATTGTAGTAAGTCTTTACTTTTAAGTTTGCGGGGTTTGGAGTTTTTGAGCACTTAAGGGCGTTATCATTCTTTTGGAATTGGCTTCTAGGTTTTTCCTTTTGTGAACAAGCACATCAAGATCTGAAATGTTCTTATAACAAGATCTGATTTCTTAAAGCCCTTTTCTTATGTTAAGGCTGATGGTTTTTGGGGTTTGGGGTTCATTATAAGGGTAGACCTTCGGCATTTTCCCCTTAAAATGACATCATTCAAATGCTTGTTAATTCTTGGCTGATCTATCATTTTTTTGGTTGGTTAGCATATATTTCTCTTAACTTATCAGTTTCTCTTCTCTACGTAAGCATCAAAATATCTAATGTTGTACGATGTGTCTATGGGTGCCCTGTCCCTGTGCCAAGTGTGCAGCATCAACCCAAACTCATATTCTCTTAGCGTGAACCTCAAGAGTGTTCATGAATGACTTCAAGGTAAAGGTTGCATGCATGAGTCACATCGACTATCATGATATTAGGTTGCATGCACAAGTGGTCAGATCTTGATGTAGTGAAGGTGCATCTTCATGTGGATGCAAGGCTTGCTCGTTAGCACCAATCTAGGAATCAAATCAGCAGAGGGATGGTGTTCAGTCATGGAGTGTTTGTCGAGTGTATGCAAAAAGCTTATATACCTTCTAATTCATTCCTAGGTGCATTGCATGACGGATGTGTTGGGGAGGTTTAAAGAGATTACCACCTTGATTAGCTGGTGACCCATTTGTAAACTCTAGGCAGACCAGGATTCTTTCCTGGCTGGTCCCTACCAAAAAAATAGCTTGGCATGTATGCGTCGCGTATATTGGGAAATGTAAAGTGTGCCACATTAGTTTGAAGCTTAGTAAAGCTCCATCCCTTAAAATATTAGTAGGTCTTTTCATGCAACCAAGATAGAAGATCAAGCCTTGTTAGTGAGAAAGCAAAAGACTGGGTGAAAGATGAGATAAAGACTTGGTGACTCTGGTTCGAGTCAGGTTATAAAGACGGCAAACCACCTTGAACCGATCAGAGTTGGACAATTTTACTTGGTTCGGGTCAGTTCAAGTTGGTTTGAGGCATGTTCATAACTAAACATGTGTCTCAACCTAGTTTCCACTAGGAATGGGTCGGTACACCCGGAACTGGGCAGTTCAGGGTTGAGACACTTGACGTTGAAACAAGAATATCAGGAGCTCTCTTTTAATGAGAGCAAGACTCAATTGACACCAAGCAACCCGACTAGCAACCTAGCCTGTCCCAATTGGTAACATTCAGGATAGCCGAGACATCTCAATTCATGAGTGAGTCGGTGTCCAAAAAGCATCTTGGGTACCATTCTCTCATTGAAATGACATGGTATGGTATTGGTGTTTTGGTATCGGTAGAACATGAATTCTCGTGTCCATATCTTCTTAAAATATCATATTAAACTAAGAAGATACATTTATATCCAAAAGGTTTGTTCTTACAATTTCCTTTTCTTCCATGCATGAAATGACTGGTGGTGCTATACCAACAATGCATGCAACTTCATGAGGAACTTTAGTTATATATAGTGATCATATATTTTCTATAAAGAAGGATTCAAAATTGAATGTAACTCTGCTACTGAGCTGCATGAAATCACAAGTTTTATTTAACGTTTTCTTTTCTTTCCATCCTTCTTATCATATCTTCATATAATTTCGAAAATTAAAATGTTTTTATTATGAAAAGTTGTCCTCAGCCAAAATGCATAGAGTAACACCAATGCCTTCTCTACTTACTGAAAATCAACTTCTACTAAATAGAACTTTAATATGCTAGCCAACAAGCAAAAATAAACATTGTTGGGCATGTCATTTTCATAAAAATTTGGAAGAACTATCAAAATTAGAAAGCATACCTGAATAGAAGTAAGTATTGCTGCAACATCATATATAGGACTCCATTGGTTTTGCAAAATATCTAGGCAAATGCTTCCATCGGCATATACTGGTAGGAGCCATATATATGGTTAGACACCATGACAATCTTGAGTGATGATTAATTATAGTTAAAAATACAGCTAGCAAACCAAGAGATTCAAGACACAACTCAAGTTTGGAAAAAATTACTAATATAAATGTCTAAAGTGATAATCATCTGGATTGTTGACTTTATGATAAGCACATTTATGGTTAAAGCTTCAACTTACTGTTGGGATGAAACATTCGTGAAACAAACCGGACATTTGGTGGCTTATTAGGATAATCTTCCATAAACTGCAATGTCAGTTTAAACGTACCTAGAGAATATACAAAAGAGATGGTTACACAACGGAATATGAAGATTATTGGATGAAGCGAAGAGAACATATACCAAATAATGAGATGTAACAAAGAAAATAAAAACAGTCGAACAAACCATGTCATAAACAAAAAAATTAAAGTAGTCACTCTAGATTAAGAACCAATAAAGTATTAAATCTAGGACACAAAGTTTTTATAAATAATATAATAAGGACCTATAAATAAAGAAAAAAGATAAATAAAATTTCAATCCTAGCATAATTGATAGGAACCTAGTTCCTATCAATGGTATTTTCAGCAGAAAAATAAGAAAAAATAGAAGAAAAAGGTGGAAGAAGAATATTCAATCACTTCAAGGGGACTAAAACCTCCAAGCCAATAGGCAAATATTATTAGCTCCAGTGCTTGAATTCCTAGGCCCAAGGACAAGGTTCACAATCTCGGTACTGGACCTTATACCAGAACCATGCTAATATAGTGTAGGTACACCCAATATGGGGGTTGGTTTGGCGTACCAAGACTCAAGAAGAGGAGGTTTGATACTGGTACCAGTACGGTAGGCCCAATATGGGATGAAATGTATTGGTATAGTGAACTTTGCCCAAGAGGCTTACATTTTCAGAGACTATTATGCAACATCCGTGGAACTAGTACCAAGCACCGTACCTGTTGTCCAGCAGGACAAGTCGGTATGGGCCTGCACCGTGCTGGGCCAGGCCCGTACCGACACAGTAGAAGAGATGTGGGGGAGGGAGAACGAGAGAGAAAAAAAGAGAGCGGGGAAGGGAGGGAGAGAGAGAAAGGAAGAGAGAGGCCGGCTGGCGTAAGCTAGGGAGCCTCTGCGCGGAGGAGGTAGAGGCCAGGGAGACGCAGAGGAGCTTACATATTCATAGACCCAACCCAAAAAGAAAAACCAAATAAAACAAATAACAGGAAATAAGTAAGGGCAAAAATAAATAAGAAGGCAGTTATGGTTCCTAATAATATTAGTAGTTGTAAAAATAATTGAGTATTATTCAAAACATGAACATTCAAATTAAAAAAAGGTGAAAAAGTAAAAGTTGTTTTGCAAGATAGGATTTATTTTTAGCACATGATCCACTACCTTTGGAGGGAAAAGCTTAGCTTGATGTCCTTACCTAATGGAGAAACAAGGAACAGGGCGTGGAAGAAAAATCAAACATGAATCATGTGTTGACAACATCAACAACTAGGGTAGATAGTAGCACAAGCCAAAATAGACAACGAAATCATTTTCATAATGTTCGAGAACCCAAGCAAAGCCTTGAAGCAATAAACATAATGACAAGACCAGCACAAGTTTCCTACAAATACTAGTGAGGCTGCGACATTAAAGACAACAATAACCTACAAAAAGCCAAACAAAATGCTGAATGAAACTATTGAAGTTCTATGGCTTTGTTTTCCAGATGTATCAGATTACACTAGCCATGATGAGACTCAAAATATTCTGTTGAACTCCATGCGAGATGGAAATTAGCAGCATAGAAACAACTTTCAATTTGAATCTAGGAACAACCACTATAGTTTTTAACCTCTTTTCCATTAGATGCGGAAAGGCAGATAGATTCGAAAAAAAAAATTATCAGTTCCTTTTATGAACATTGCCACATGAAAAAATTCTTCTATGCAGCAAACTGTACAAAAGCAAGCACCTTGAAGGAAACGAGATCATCTCAGGTTTCCTAGTAAATAATAAAGAGCCAGCTCCAGCTTGGTAATTAGATTTCTCAGTGGAAACTTCCTACAGGATTGAAATCTAGATTTTTGATCGAGAGAGTTTTCCTTATGAACAGACATAGGATCTCTGTTTGAGTTCGCAGCAATCCAAGGGTCTGTTTGGTTCATAGCAATTGAAGATGCTCAGTGCTTAATTGTGGTTCGAAGAACATGGGCAAAACTAAACAGTAAAATATTGGTTATCTCTCAGTTATCAGGGATAATTAGATAGATGTTGTTATCTAGTTATAGAGACGAATTGCACAAGTAACTCAATTCATATGTATGAATAAAACTGAATAACACTTGAACCTGATAAAGATATCACATGACAAGATGGGAAGATAGGAAGGATAAAAGAGGTATTGTAAGAGCTCTTGGAACAATTTTCATGCTAAGACTCTAATTTTGCAAGGCATCTTCTGAATTTTCTCTTGTCCTCCTGAAGGGGCTAGGGGGGTTATACAGAGGTCTTCCCCACTGAAATAGATTTCTCCATAATCATGAATGTACCATTAGAGAAGAATCTTGCGATCTGCTCCCTGGTAATCATCAGAACCTGATGCTTCGTGGTCCTATATTTTGAAAATTTGTCATTTTCTGCTTGAAATATTTATACCAATAACTGCGCGCAGCTGGAATCACAATTAGAGCCGTAGACAAGTTGGATTTGGGTTGAATCCATGCTCGAGTTCGGATTTGGGTTTGGATCCATCAAAATGAGTAAGCTCTGAACTCGCGTCCAAACTTGATTAATAGCAATTCCAAGTTTGGATTCGATTCAATTCAGCATATGATTTTAGTAGGCCAACAAGCTAAGAGTCATCAATTTCCAAAATAAAGGACTCTTATCACAATGGCCACAATATGAGAAGTGAATGACTGGAGAAGGGGCAGTTGCAGTAACGGGATAGTTATATCAACATTTCTAGCATCAAGATACTAGCCTCCAAAGCCACCCTTAGATGGAGATCATAAGTGTATGAATAGAGAAGCCAGATTTGATAAAGAACCAAAGGAGAACCCTCTATACATAGTTATACCTCAAAACAGAGAGAAAAAATGATTAGAACCTCACCATATAATTCAAGACTGATGGTACCATGCATCAAAGGTCATACAAATTAGAACAATTGCACACAACAAGTAATGAACATGAATTGATTGAATTCCCATACTAGGTCTCAGATACAAGGCATATCATGCTAAGTTTTGAAATCATATATGGAAGCAACGATCATTATCATCAAGCCTTGTCCCAACTATTTTAGGATGGATTTACAAATTCTTACTCACCAAGCCATAACCATAACCATCATGCCAAGTTAAAACATACATATAGAAGCAATCTATCAGAGTACATCTAGCGGTATCGAAAATAATAAACTCACCTTCCACGTTAATCACATACAACCTGAAACATATTATCCATTCCTAGCATTATCTGGAGCTAAAATTATCAAGCCTCAAAACCCATATGAGAGAAACACAAAGGGAAAAAGAGAAATCCAAACAGCCTGATTGTAATCTCGAAACAAAACAAGCCAGCTAACTTGAAACCTAAAATCTATTCTTGGTGATGTCCAAAACCCATCTGAGATAAGCACAACCAAAAGCAGAAAAACCAGAAAAACATATTCATGATTTCAGAGTTCAGCAAAAGTCTGGAATAAGTTTCGACATTTCTCTCCACCCAGAGAATTAGATGCTCGATAACCTCTGTAGACCTTCTAACTCAAATACCATATAATTCTTACAATCCGGGTCTCCAGATACCTCAAATCAAAGCCACCAAATAGATCACACGCCCCGCATCCTAATTCCAGAAAACTCACAAGATGACAACAATATACAACGTAGAAAAAAAAGCATAGAACTTTCCAAAACCCCAGCACAGTTTTAATCCTTTCAAAAGCTCGTATAAACAACAAAATCACTGGAGAACGGAAACTAAATTAGAGCATCAAGAAATAACGGATCAACAGCATCAACTCACCTCCATCCCACGGGGTATCATCAGGCCTGCAAATCCCTACCAAAAACCCATCAAAACCCAATTTGAAACACAATTAATTGATCAAAAAGAGAAAAAACGAAAGCTTTATGGGTCTACCCAAAGATCACGGCGTTCCAGAACATGATGTTGTTGTCATGCGGCGCTCCGCTGATACCCGCCGGCGGATCCTGCTGCAACCTCTTGAAATCCCTCATCAGCCGCTTCCTCGCCGGCGTCGACATCCCTCTCCTCCCCTTCCCTTCGCCGCAAAGGTCCGATCTTTTCTTCAATCTCCTCCTCCAAAGAAGAAATGAAACCGACCACCGAGAAAAGGGAGGAGAGAAAGAGAGAAGCCGACAAGAGCTCAAGCTGGCACTCTCATTCGCATCTCTTTTAAATGCCCACTTGGCTTGTGGTACAAGAACCCAAAATTATGCAATGGTTGATGGAAATTACTGTCATTGGATGGAGGATTCTCATCAATTCATATGCATTGTCCATTTGGGACTATTTATTTGGTGGGTGTGGTCAATCCAAGAGAACTTTTGGGGCATTGGGATTGCTTTATATGAGAGATCACTTGGCTTTGAGAACAAAATCTAAAATCTAGGCAATGTCCATAGGATCCATTATTATGAAATAGAAGATCCTCATCATGTCATGTGTATTGCCATTTTGGCTATTGTGTTTGGGACTATTTGGCTAGGAATGTGGTCAATAATAGAGAAGTTTGACGGCATTGAGATTACTTTTTATATTAGAGGTCACTTGACTTGTAGAACAAAATCTAAGATCTATGCAATATTGATAGAATTTATTAATTCAAAGACTCTCATTTCTTTGTTTATTTTGTTTAAACCGTGTTTAAGATCACTGGATTGAGATGTGGTAAATTCAAGAGGAAGTTTGGGATTTTAGAGGTCACTTGGCTTGTGGTCAGTTCATGAGAACTTTGGGGGCATTTAGATTGCTTTCTCATATCACAAATCACTTGGCTTGTAGAGCAAAATCTAAAATCTATGTAATATTTATAGAATTTATTGATTGGAAGATTCTTATTTCTTTGTTTATTTTGTTTAGATAGTGTTTGAGAGCTTTGCATTGGGGAGTGTAGTAAATTCAAGAGGAATTTTGGGTATTGAGATTGCTTTCTTTTAGAGGTCACTTGGCTTTTGGAGCAACATATAAAACCTATGCAATTTGATAAAAAGATTCTCATATTTTCATGAGTATTTTTCAAGAGGAATTTTGAGTCATTGTGGTTACTTTGCACTGGAGGATCTCATGGTAACCATTCAATAAAAGTGGGTGGGTCAGGGGGGTGGCAACATGAGTGGGGTACAAGGCATAGGATCTCATCCCTCCATTGCTTTTTTCCCCCAAATTATAGATTCTCATTGGATGCCCTTGTGAAGAGGATGGAGTACTTGGAATTCACCACACTTCCTTATTGTTCATTGAATGGATGTTTCCAGCCATCTCTTGATGATATTTTGAATGGTTTGGAAAGGCCAAAGTGATGCCTTCCAATTGGGTGTGGTTGGTTGGATGGTCACATATTTGTGTAGTAAAATAATAGATGGAGAGAAGGAAGAACTTATCAGTTGAGGCGTGATTTCACTGTCCTTAAGAATAGATCGCGCCCCTCGGAGAATGAATCTCGGTGTAGCAGGTAATGGCGGCCTATCCTCCAGGATACAACAACTGGATCACTCCAAGCGCACACTCGCAGATGCAGTGATCTTGTCGAACAGCCCAGAAGCGCTCAAAAAAACAGAGAAGAGTATCCTCTCGGGAACACAGAGGGCGAGAGGCTTTCGGGAATCAGAGAGAGGATTTTTTGATTTGATATCTCTATCGGATCTGATAGGGTTTAAAAAGAAAGGAAGAGACGTATTTAAAAGACACGTCGTTTTACCAAAGAGGGGTGTTTTTAAAAGACGCGACGTTTTATCTCAAAACAATTCAAAAAATAAAACGGCAAAAAGAAACCTGACTCAAGCCCACCCCACCCCCAAAGGAAGAGGCGTATTTAAAAGACACGTCGTTTTACCAAAGAGGGGTGTTTTTAAAAGACGCGACGTTTTATCTCAAAACAATTCAAAAAATAAAACGGCAAAAAATAATACTACTATCTTTTATTTCTTAGATATTTCTTGGATATATAAACTATTTTTATAGTTTATATACAAATATATAAACAATAAAAATAATTCATATATCTTTTGGTTTCATGATTTAAATACAAAGAGAAAAAGAGTAATAATTGATTTCTAGCTCACACAAGATCATGTATCACCCAACATATGTTACTCTATATAAACACCACAATTTCGATAAAGATAGTAGTATTAATTTTTTTTTGTTTTTGTTTTTGTTTACATAAGTCTAAAGTTAATATACTTAGCAAAAATGAATCTGTTCCATGAAATTTGGGAGTCCACAAGACATTGGCATGGTGATTTTCCACATAGTTGGCCACCCAATTAGTATCAGAATTCCCCTAGAGATAGGTATTTGTTGCCTGGAAGTTTGTGAATTGAAGGGTCATGCTAAATGTCTACTACTAGAGGATGACTATGTTTAGATTCCTGTATTTAGCTCATGGCTTGGCAAATCATTTGCGTAGGATTAGCTCTGCGAGAGCCATAATGTACAAAAATACAATAGACACAACAAGCCCAAAGTTCATGGTTGGCTTGAGATGCAGCCCTTTAAACACTTTAAAGAATTGATGAATGGATACGGTTGCTTCAGGAGGCTGCTTGAGAATTTTTCTTAATCTTTCATTAATTTTTCTTATGATTGATTTACTGGTGTTTCATGTTTCACCAAAAATTAGATCTTTAAGGGGAGAAAGCTTCAGATTTTGAAAGCACCAAGTTTTCTTTTGTCCCACAATGAATAGGGACAGAAGAGGAGGTTGAATTATATGGAAAATAATTTTGGTTAGAACATATTGTGGTTAAATAAAAATATAGGATCTCGATCCCACATCCCCTTCGATGGAACTTTTTTCTCATATATATTGCACTAATATCCTACTTAAATAAAGGTTTGATTACTTATACTCGTCAACGAACTAGTTCAGCTTATTGATTCAAGTTTGCACCCTATTTTTTTATTTTACTTGCAATTTCTTACACAATCATACATGCATGCAAAATTGAATAATGCTTATGCATTCAAATAGCAAAATTGCATTTGTTTTACTTAGAATTTTTCACAGCATTATCATTGCCTGCAAAAGCAATTACTGCTTTCAAACACTAAATACTATTTTGAGATCATGGGCCCATATAACTTATAAAAAGTAGAACTATACTTATTAGTTGATGATATGTAAATATTATAGGCTGTGATAATTTTCTGTTTTCTATTCAAGGATACATAAATATCATAGGCATGAAAATTTTATTTGAGCAAACTCTAATGAAATAGTCATAAGACTTAGCTGACTTCAAATATGTCTAGTTGTTATTTTTCGGGGAATTAAACATTCATGATGCTACACAGGAATAGGCAGGACGAATGGTAATGATCTCAATGTGATTCATAGTCTTCCTTTCTATTAATTATGCTAGACTAAGAAGTCATTTGTAATTTTGGTTGTTGTGCATGCACTTGCACCCAAGAAAAAGGCAGGTGAACAATCTGCTGCTAAAATCAAGTATTTGTGTTATAACATAAAGAGAAAAGCATTAAGTATATAGAATGAGCATGGATGGCCATGATCAGTCATTTTAATTAAATATGTTCTATTACTTATATAACATAAATTCATCTCTATTACCGCTGGTGCACTTTACTTGTTTCTCTTTCAAAGCAAGCCTAAATGATATGGTGCAGCTTAGATGCTCGGTCGACCAGAAATATAACCTTTTCCTATATTTTTTCATTATCTAACATATCAAGAGGAAAGGAGGTTTATTATCAAACCTAACCTGAAAGCCTATTCGAGCTGAAAGATTTAGCTCAACATGAATTGGCCTGATTGACCTAAAATTCTTGGTCTAATTAGCCCAAATGCTCATGCCGACTCGAAAGACTTCTGGCAAAAGATCGTAATAATGAAATTGAGCTAGGATAAGGCCGATTTCCTAGCTCGATCTTTAAGCCAAAAGTTTGACTCGGGCTTTGGACCCTATTTTTAGGTCCAAGTCCAACCCTAAATGTCTCGGGCCTGGCTCAAGGCCTGACTCAAGCCCATTTCCAGCCGTACTTCACATCAAGCCGCGTAGGATAGGTCTATTGGGCTTCGTCAAGAATCCCCATGCAAGTTATATCGAATTTAAAGCGGCCGGATTGGAGCATAAAAAATGTCAAATTTTACATAGGCCCAGCCCCATGCTCGATTAAAAATGAATAAAGTTTAGGCACGAGGTCTGGCCCATGATCAGCTCTAATTAAATTCGTACATCTTGAGTGTGGAGATTGTCATTAGCAAAATTTCGAATACTAATCTCAGCCCTTCTAATTTCAGCATTCATGATAATAGATGATGAGATACATTTTTTTTACAGATAATGTCCCATAAGATTCATTATAAATGATAATAGATGAGACGCGCAAAAAATTTGCAGGTCCCTTCAAAGGCAATCAGATGTAGAGGAACATGATAAATTACATCTCACTTCAGTGAAAAGCCCTTGTTTTCCATATCCAGCAAACCAAAATTTTACCACAGTAAAATTGGATGTAATTTGGAGAATTACAGCCCGGTCCACTTAATTTTCGACAAATGATAAAATAATCTTAATTTTTCACTAAAATAAAACTTAAATATTAGGAACAGGGAACAAGGCAGAGAGTAACTTCGCTATAATCTTAATTTTTCTAAATACAATGGGAATACTAAAACTAGGAACTCTCACCAACAAATAAAAGGTTGACTGGCTGACATAAATCTGCTGGCCAGCAGAGAGGGGGATTGGATGCATCCAAAACAACCCAAGCTGATAAGCTCACCAAGTCCACCAGGCTACAGCGGGTTAGGAAGCCAAACCCCTGTTACTTGGTTGCCATCGACCATGTCTTCGACACATGGAACTCAATGATGGAGTTGCCGGAGGAAATGGAGTCCGCTGCAATGGAGCTGGGAGAGGGAGGAAGACGGGACTCCGTTGAAAGATACGTTGCGAAGGTAGGGAACTGGAAGGCAGTTCGAAGCTGGGAGTGGAAGAAAGTTCTACGTTGGGTGGGCCATGCACACGGCTTCGACGCAGGGACGTGAGAAGCGGGGAAAACGGTTCACTGATGTGATCCCATCTTCTTCTTCTTCTTCTTCTTCTTTTTTTTTTTTTTTTTTTTTTTTGGTCAAAGCGGTATTTCATTTCAAGTACCTCTAACGTGAATACAACCTGACATATCAAAGGAAACTAAACAAAATAAGGAGTGTGGGATGCACTCTAAGCTAGTCCAGAGAAACTCGCCAGAGTGCCGAGCAACATAGGAGGCGACCCAGTCTGCTGCACTGTTCGCCTCCCGATATACATGAGATATCTGACAGAAGGTCAGCTCCCGCACCAATCTACGCGTATCCCGTATCAGGGGGTGGCCATCCCCATATGTATCAACACCTCGTATCCAATCAATCACCGTGGAGGAGTCACCCTTGAGGCAGAGGCAATCGGCCCCCAACACCCGTCTCGCATACAAAATGCCCTCCCAGGCTGCCCGCACCTCCGCTCCCACGACAGTCGTACCCGGTGTACTCCGTCCTCCAGCAGCTACAAGACTGCCTACATGATCCCTGATCACAAAGCCCACGCCCCCCGAGGCGCCATCCTCTGCCATGCCACCATCGAAATTCACCTTAAGATAACCAAGAGGTGGGGGTACCCAAGAAAAACATCGAAACCTGGACGCTGAGACAGCAATACAGGTACCCCAGATATCCCTGGCCCTCTCGGGTGGATACGATGAGGCCATCATAGATGCCTCCGCCGCCTGCCGTAGGGCTCTCTCAATCACAACTCGAGGAAAGGATCGCCCGCCCTCGAACACGCGATCGTTCCTATCCAACCAAATATGATAGGCTAAGTAAGCCACTATAGTACCTGTCTCAGCAGAACTCGGCCTCCACGTAGACTCACGCAGGTACCGAAGCATATCCTCCAACGTCTCCCACAGCGGAGGAAGCAACGCAGATGCACGTCTCCAACACTGCAGAGCAATAGGGCATCGAAGCAGTACATGGCTAATAGTCTCCTCAGCATCCAGGCACCTCTCGCAAAGTAGATCCAACCTCATCCCCCGCCTAGCCAACACACTCCTGGTCGGAAGGCAGCCCCAGGCCACCTTCCAAAGAAAGAGCGCCACTCTGGGGTGCACCCTCATCCTCCATATCCAGCCACCGTCAATCCGCCTATCGGGCTCCCTACTGGCCCAAGCGTGGACATCCCTGGTCCGTACCCTCGCCCGACCTGTCGGCAACCATACCAATCTATCTGGCTCCTCCCGGGTCGGTATCGGTAAAGCCAAAATCCTCTCCACCAACTGCTCCCCAAAGGCCTCACGTATCAGATCCACATCCCATCTCCCCTCCCCTGGGATAAGCAAGTCACAGACCCTATGCCCCGACAGTCTGCCCGAGTCCACCATGGTCGGAAGTCTACTAAACGGTAGATCAGTCGTCCAGCTATCCTCGAGAACATCCACCGACCGTCCATCCCCTATGGCCCACCAGATCGCCGGAAGTACCAATGGAGCTCTAGCACAAATCTCCTTCCAGATAGGAGAATGGAGCCACCCAGCCCTAACACCAACCGTCAGTGCACCATACTTAGCCCTCATCAGGGAGGACCATAAGCTCTCGGACTCCAACATGAAACTGGCTGCCAGCCGCATAACAGACGCCTTCCGTCTCGCCACCAACGAAGGCACCCCCAAACCACCGTGCCGAAACGGCTGACATACCACCTCCCATGCCACCAGGTGGATTCCACCCCTCCCCCAGATGAAATTCCTGATGAGCTGCTCAACTAACCTCAGGGAAGATAAAGGGATAACAGTGTTGGACACAAGATATGTCGGAATAGAACCAAGTACTGACCGAGCCAATGTGACTCTGCCCATCATGGATAGTGTGTGCATCTGCCACCCCTCAATCCTGTGTCTGATGCTGAGCTCAAGGGGAGACAAGTCTCCTCGCCTCAGTCGTCGTCCAAGTATCGGCACCCCTAGATATGTCAAAGCACTCTCCTGCTCTCCTACTCCCAGAGTCTCCATGATAGCGGCCCTTGTCTGAGGTTTAGTCTTCGGGCTGAAGTGAATTGTCGATTTGGCCAAGTTGATTCGTTGGCCAGAAGCAGAACAGTAGACATGGAAAATCATCCTAATCACATGGGCCGCCTGCCTAGTCGCTCTGGTCAACAACAAGCAATCATCGGCAAATAGCAAGTGGGAAATCGGCAAAGCCCCCTGCACTGGCCTATACACCTCCAGAGTCTATGAGCTCACTGCCTGGCGAAGAGCTCTGGACAACGAATCTGCACAAATGATAAAGAGCAAAGGGGACAAAGGGCACCCCTGGCGGAATCCAACTGATGAATCAAAGAAAGGAGAGGGTGTACCATTAACCAAAATGGAGAAGGAGGGGCCTCTCACGCAGCCCATGACCCACCTGATCCATAACTCATGGAAGCCGAAGCTCTGCAAAGAAATCCGAAGAAACTCCCAACACATCCTGTCATATGCCCTCTCCATATCAAGCTTGACCCCCATGAGACTCCGTCGCAACGGGGCCCTCTGAAGGTCGAACATAAACTCTTGGGCTAGTAGGACATTATCTGATATGCTCCTACCCCCAATAAATGCACCCTGCTCTGGACTGATAATCCTGGGTAGGATGGCTCTCAGTCTAAGCGCCAGGATTTTTGCCGTGACCTTGTACAAGGTGGTGCATAGGCTAATCGGCCTAAAGTGGCCCGGCTCAGTAGCATCCTGACGCTTGGGGATCAAAGAAATGAAAGTCCTCTGCCACTCCGGACTCATCGTAGCTGTACTGAAAAACTGCTGGATAGCCTCAATCACATCGTGGCCAACTATCGACCAATACCTCCGGAAGAACGCGGGTGGGAAGCCATCCGGCCCGGGTGCCTTGTCCCCAGCTAGAGACCACACCGCCTCCTGAATCTCCCCTCCTGAAATCGGACTGGTCAGTACAAGAGTTTCCTCATCGGAAACTCCCTCTAATGGCAGGGGTAGCTCAGTATGTATCCCATTCCCCGTCTGCTCCGTCCATCTCGCCCTGAAAAACTGCTCTAACACCCTCCCTATCAAAGCAGGATCCTCTGTGATCTGTCCATCCTCACCCCTAATAGCTCTGATCCTGTTTCGCTGATGCCTGATCAATGTCGACTGGTGAAAAAATTTGGTATTCCTGTCCCCTTCTTGAATCCACTGTACCCTTGACTTCTGCTTCCAAAAGATCTCCTGTTGGTGTAGAAGAGAGTCATGCATGGATAAAAAAGACCTCAACTCATATAGCTCATCAGCTGATAGTCCTCCCCTCAAAACCTCTTGTGATTGTAGATTTGCAATGGCCACCTCTAAATCCTCAATTCTTCTAAAGATATTCCCCACTTCCTCCCTATTCCACCTCCGAAGACGTCTCCTTGTCAACTCCAATCTGCGGGACACTCGGTACATAGCATCTCCTCTAACCGGTGTCCCCCAAGCCTCACTCACAACACCCTAAGAACGGGGGTAACACAACCATAGCATCTCAAACCTGAAAGGACAATGAACTGGGATGGGCCTATCAGTACTCACCAGGACCGGGCTGTGGTCTGAGGCAATTCTCGGTAGGTGTCTGACATGGAAGTCTGGATACTCCTGAATCCATCCCGCCGTGGCAAAAGCCCTATCAATCCTCTCCCAAACTCTAGCTGGACCCTGTTGATTGTTGCACCATGTAAATCTTGGACCCGAGAAACCCAGATCTATGAGCCCATTTGCAGTAATGAACTCCTGAAAATCCCTCACCTTCCTTTGATAGGAGAAGGCCTTCCCTCCCATCTTCTCCTGCGGATCATCTATACAATTAAAATCTCCTGCAATCAACATTGGTTGCCCCTGATCCACCAGTTTTGAAGCCTCCTCCCACAGGATCCTCCGAGCCCTAAAGTCGGTACTGGCATAGACTGCAGCACAAACCCATGGCCTCCCCGTCCCCTCCGAGATCACCATTATCACTTCTTGGCTACTAACATTAAAGATATCCAACTTGCCGAAATCCAATCTCCAAGTAACAATAATACCTTCAGATAATCCCTGGGACTCCACAGCATAGAACCCCCAGGACCTCGGCAGAGCCCTCCTAGCTCTCACAATACTCCTTCCGGCTAATCGGGTCTCAAACAAAACACATAAATCTGGGTTGTGAAGCTGCACTAACCTCCGAAAAGCCGGGGCAAAGGAAGGTTTCCCCGCCCCCCGACAATTCCAAAATATCATCTTCATAGACAACCCAAAAGATTGGCCCGGCTCCTCCCCTCGGAGCCAATCCCACTCTCCCCATTCAAGCCTCTTTCATTGGGTGATGCCTCCACTTTCCCCTTCTCAACCGCTGCCTTGATTTGAGAAAGTAATTGGCGATGACACTGTTCACTGTCTCCCTGTGCCAAATGGCACGCAGCCTCCACAGTGCCCGGACCCTTATCCTTGCCGATTCCACCCTCCAGACCCGCACCAGCAGCCCCCGATGCCTCCGCTGCCTCTGCCTCCGGAGGAGCGGAGCTTTGCGCCGCCTCGGTCGCCCCGAACGCCCGTAGACCCGCCGTCAGGTCGCCCGTCGAGGTAGCTCGGAGGAGTCTCCAGCCGGGATGCCGTCCGCTTGCTTTGGATTCCCGCCCACCTCCGCCTCCAATCGTAGCCCTGGGTGGTCGGGAGCTCGTCGGTGCCGTCGGCGGGGAACTCCGGCTTCTCCGGCGACCCCCCAGCTCCCCGCCCCGGGATCTCATGGCCGAACGAAAGCCTCCCGCAGGGTACTGCAGAAAAGCAAAGCCCCCGGTGTTCCGTTTCGACGGGCTTCGGGCTCGCTTGAGTGGGCTCCAACCCGGTCCACCTCCCGGCGCAGCAGTGGGCTGAGAGCTCACTTCCGGTATTGGGCTCAGCCCGTTGCCAAGCGGGACGTGGCCCGTTTCCGCCCGCGTACCACTTGGGGGCTTGGGCCGCATAACGGGCTGGCATCCGGCCCGATCCGCCATACTCGGGCCCGTCGGATTCATCTCCGAGTCGACACTCAGCTCAACCAGAGAACCGGTGGGCCTCCCGAGTTGACTCACCCCATCATCCGGGTTGCCGATATTGCTTCCACCTGCATTCTTGTCTGGCGATCTCCGCCGGGCGACCTTGGACGGCTTCTGCCAGCCGTCTAGATCCACCGGAGAGCCTGAAGGGTTCGCCCCCGCCCCCGACGAGGACAGGTCCGCGCGTGTAGGCGTGCCTTTCACTCCACCACCAGCTGCCGCCACCTTCCTCGGTTTCTCGCCCCCTTTTCCGGTACGCAGTGGCCGGATCTTATGCGTGACCATCCAAGGCCCATACCCCGGGTGCTCCGGAAGGCCAGCTCCATGTGTAGAGGACTCAGCAGCTGGGTTAATCTCCTTCATCACCATCTTCCCCCGCTTATCCCCTGAATCATCCGCCTGTCCATTCACAGAGGTAAAGGGACAGTGGACCTCCATATGACCAACTCTGCCGCAGCTACAGCAAGGATTAGGGAGATTTTCATAGATAAACACCTGCCAAAACCTCTCCTCCATCCGTTGTGCCTTCCCCTTCATGAATGTTCCACCTCTCAAGGGAAACTTGAGATCCACCTCGACCTTCACCCTTGCAAAGCCCAACTTCTCACCCTTTTCTGTTGCCTCGTCCACCGCCAAGGGGATGCCAGCCTTCGCCGCCATCTGAAGGATAATAGATTTCTCCCAGAAATCCAATGGCAGCCCAGGCATACGTAACCAAACGATGACCTTGTTGAGACCACCGGAGCCCGGAGAGAAATTTGGCCTCCAACGTTCCATAGCATGAAGCTGCCCTGCCACCATCCACGGCCCCCATCTCAGCGCCATCTCCCGGTGCTCCACACAGGAAAAGCGGGCAACATAACACCCTTCCAGCAGGGGGAAAACGCCAGGGAGTTCAGCGAGCTTCATCACCCGTTTGAGCTCCTTAGCCACCCATTCAGCTGGGACTACTCTTCCCAGACTCCGGATCAGCACCGCCGAGTCCTTCCAGTGGTTCCTCGCTTCCTCCAGCTTGTCCTCCTCAATCTCCAGCACGTCACCATGCCGTCTTTGCATCGCCTCCAACTCTCGAATAGGGATATGGTGGTGCGTCCAATGCGCCCGTGGCGGAGCTCCTCTAGCCACCTCCGACCACGTCGGCCCTTTTCCCCCCACCCCCTCGTAACTCTGTTTGGACCTCTCCGGTAAGCCTCTCTCTGGCATTATCTTCCTTCCCACCTCCGCTTCCGTCATTTCTCCCACACACCACCCGCTCGACGAAATTCCCCACCGACCGAGTGCTTCGCGCGAAGTTTAAAGCACCCGCTCACACCCGCTCACACCCCTCCCAGCATTGCACCCAGACCGGGTGCGCGTTCAAGGCGCAAGAGCTCGCTGTGATCCCATCTTTCGTTAGTCAGTTATCAGAGAGAATAAATGAGGGTCGAGGAGCGTGAGAGGAGGGGAGAGTTGATCTCACCCGAAGTAGAGCTGTTTGCTGTTTTGCATGGGTTGCTCTCATCCGAAATAGAGTTATTTGTTGTTTTGCCTGAGTTGCTCTCACCCAGAGTAGAGCCATTGAATATAATTTTCCTCTCTCTTCCGTTCGGCTCCTTTTTCTCTAGTTGGGATCTAATAGTTGGTATCAAAGCCAGAAGATGCCGAACAAAAGAGGATCGAGCGCCTAAAAGCCGAGATGAGCATTGTACAGGAGGAGCTGCGTGACGTGGAGATGAGATTGGAGGGATGCTTCACCGAAGTCCTGGAGGCCATCCACAGCCTTCAACTCTTCGTCCCGCAGCTAAGGCTGCAAATGAGTTGGGTTGAGCTATGACCCGACTCGGACTCGAATTGGAGAACCTGTGAGGCCGGGCCGGGTCTTAAAATTGGACCCATTCTATTTTCGGGTCGGATCCGGATTTACTGAATTTCGAGCCGACCCGATCCGATCCGAGTGACCCATATATAAAATATTAAAATATTTTTATAAATAATAAAACCATCTCTTGGTTTCAGATTTCTTCCCTTTATATTTGACATGACCCGTTCTGGCCTGGGACTAAAATTTCCAAGGGGTCTACAGAGCAAGGACCCATGTATTTGGAGGGACCATCTGCAGACTTTATCACCTGTGTACATTTTGTGGGACATCAAAAGGTTGATATACGGATTAGATAATTCATACAGTGTGGAAGCTGGAAATCTTTTTAATTTTACTGTTCCCCTTACTGACTGCACGGGATTGAACCTGCCTCTGACAATGCCGCCGCCGCCGCCGCCGCCGCCATCAGCTCCTCCGACAGCCTCCTCACCTCGCCGGTGCTGCCGCCATCGCCACCGTTCGCAACCGCAGGAGCAGGGGACGGTTCCGCCGTTTCCAACTTCGGAGCGGCGAACGGATTGCCGTGAGGGACGGAGGGTGGAAAAGAAGGGATGGGTTGCTCTCACCCGAAGCAGAGTTGTTTGCTATTTTGCATGGGTTGCTCTCACCCAAAGTAGAGCCATTGAATATAATTTTTCTCTCTCTTCCGTTCGGCTCCTTCTTCTCTGGTTGGGACCTAACACAAGCACATGCCAATTTCTTGTGTCACTCTATTTATACACAATAGTCCAAAATTACAGTCCAATATAGGCAGCAACATATGCTTACATTTCAATGAACATGAGAAGCCAAAGAAAAACAATCTCTCTCTCTCATGCTTTGCCATCAAGTCATCCCACCTACCATGCTTTCCCTGTCATGGGACCATAAGGGTCAAACAGGTAGGCTGCCACTCTTTCCACTAAACCACAAAACCAGGATTCCACTGGTGTGCTGACCTTTTCCTTCTTTTTTTAATTATGACATTGTATATAGATTTCCATATTTTATGAAACAGGGATGGAGTTAGGGTTCTGGGTCAGCTTGCGTTAATTGGAGTTTGGGTCAATGAAATACTTAAAAGAATTATGTTAAATAGGCTTTTAAACATGATCTTGAGGAGGAAGAAATATTTTTTTTGTGCACAAATACTTTGCGATGAAAGCTTGAGCAACCTGATCCAAGCCAAATATGCATGATTTAGTTTTTGGCTTCCAAATTGACACAACTCAATTCTGACCAAAGGCTCCTAATTTGGTGCGAGTAAACCTATTATCTTGAATAAAGCTCATACCCTAACTTTACCGAGAAATTATTTGGCCAAGCATATTAGATGCAATGGAAATTGTGCTCAAGTTGAAAATTTTGGAGCTAGATCGGGTCAATTTGGGCTCATAAGTATGACTGATATATTCACTAGCAAATTGACTGAATGACTGTGTAACATGTCCCACGAAGTAAGGAAGTTTTTAGCTAAAAAAGATGGAAGCTGTTGCTGGAAATTGGACCCGGGGGCGACCTTCGGCTGAGGAGGGAGGAGCTCTGCTGCCTGAGTGGCGGGTGGCGACTTGTCGGCGGGCGGCGTCCTCCTGAAGATCTGCAAGAAGCCGGTGGCCGGGGTTCCCGGCGCCGGCCCTCCGACGCTTAAGTCAGAAGGGGAGCAGTAAGTGGGAGAAAAAGAGGAGAATGTTTCTTTCTTTTGATTTTCTGTTGTTCTTCTTGTCCCCCTCCCCCCTGGGTTCCCTTTTATAGAAGGATATTATATTACCTGGGAGGTGACAGGGCAGGTTGTCCTCTTCGTGATAATTGAGCACGATCATGTTCATTAATGGCGTCGTGGAGGATGAGACTGGATCAGACCGGAGTCAGCGAATTGTCGTGGTTGATCGGACCTGGTGGAGTGGTTCAACCGTCCGCTGTGGAAGGCCTGGGGTCCGTAGATAACAAGCGCATTAATTGTTGAGTGAAACAGTGATCAGGGAAAGCCATACGTTTTGATGGTCAAGTGATCTGGAGATCATCTTGAGCCGTGTTCATTAATGGTTGAGTGCACTGGAGGCCTGCAGAGGCCACGCGCATTAATGATCGGGTGTGCCGGAGGCCTGCGAAGGCCATGTGCCTTAATGGCTTGACGACGGTAGCAGAGTACGGTGGAGTTGGATATCTAGGGTCAGGTTCCTTCAAGGAATCAGGTCGGGGTCAAATATTTGGACAAGGCATTTTGGGGCTCGACACCGAGCCGAGCCGGTTGCCCAGTTGGGCGCCTTCAACTCGAGCGTTGTGAGGTCAGCGCATTCCGGTCGGCGCTCCCTGGTCGGGCGCCTTCTGGTCGGCGCTCCCTGGTCGGGCGCCTTCGTTCCAGGACGACTTGGGTTTTCCCCTAACACTACCCCCCGACTTCCGAGCTCGAGTTGGCCACCAGCTCGAGCGCGGAAAGTAGTTTTAGTTGGGCTATCACGGGTTAGGGAAATTTCGAATTATCGCGCGCTTCGAGGCACTTTTAATGGGCGGCGTCTCTTCTTTTCCGAAACGTTTCATTATTAGGGTACCTTTTCATTTCTCGAAGCGTCCTCGTATCGTGGGCTTATGATGGGGCCGCACGATCCGACAAGGCGCTTCTGTGTTTGAAGCGTCAGCCTGAATTAAATGCGGCGCTCTGACTCTCGGGCCGACACGCGTCATGATCTGAACGGTGAGCGGCGTTCTTTCTTGTTGATCTGGGCCGTTGGAGGGATCTATATAAACCCCTACCCGGCCTCCGGCTGCTTTCTTATTGTCTTCTTCTACCTTCACTTTCTTCTCAGTCTGAAACGGCCGTTCCGCCATTACCTCCGGCGAACTTCCTAAGGTGTTTCCCTTTTCGTTTGCTCGGAACTTTCTTCCCCCTTTCATGGGTTTGTGAACGCATGGAGGACTCTGGGCCGGCCTACGATTTCCTCTTCATGGGTTTGTGAACGAGTTGCTCGGGGAGTATGAAATCGTCCCTGCGCAGCTCGCTCCGAACGCATGGAGGACAATCATCGGGTTCCTGTCCCTGTGCATGGCGTACGGGATTCCGTCTTCCGTGAATGTCTTCCGGCGACTTTTTTCACTTAAGTCTAACCCGGGAGACGGAGAGTGGCTCTACATCGCCTTTCGGGCAGGTCGGCCACTCTTTCACGGCGCCCCGTCATCCATTCATGGTTGGAAGGAGAAATTCTTTTTCTTGAGTTCTGAGCAACCATGGGGGTTCAACCCTAGGTGGAGGCGGAGCCGGCTCAAGATCGCTAACCAACTCCCCAGGCTTTCCTCGCGCGAGCAGGGAATCCTTGACACTATCCGCAACCTCGGGGATGGCATTCTTCTGAGTGGTCTCGTGAGCGAGGATGCTTTGGTCAATGTTGGTCTGAGCTCGGCGCGCCCTCCGGGTAAGGGTAGTGACTAAGGAATTCTCCTTTGTCCCCCCCCCCCTTTTTTTTTGCAATATTTGGCTAACTTCTTTTGTTCGTCTTTGCAGATATTGCAAAAATGGTGACCAAGAGCGACGTCTTATACGCTCGTTTCCGAAAAAGGGCGGCCGAGCTCGCGGGAGAACCACCAGAGCCGAAAAAGAAGAAGGCAAAGATCTCGGCTGTTGTGGCCGCCGAGAAGGGTGCTCCTCGTGCCGAGCACCCCAAATCTGGTCGGGAGGAGGGCCCAAGTTCTAGGGGCGCGAGCTCTGGTGGAGCTACGGTGGCGCTCCCGTGCCCGGCACCGATTTCGCAGGTTCCTGGTCGGCAGGAAGTCCTGAGCACCGACCAAGGAGGGATGAGCTCTACGGCAGTTTTTGCGCTTGCGTGCCCCGCCCCAATCTCACGGCAATCGGATCGGCCGCCTGTCCGACCTCAGTTCCCCAGTCCCGAGCCGGGGAGCAGCCAGGGAGCCACGGAACCGCACCGGCTGAGCCCAGCAGGGCCTAGCCTACCGGGCCCGTCGGGTCATCAGGGTCACCAGGAGAGGGTGCCCTACGCTCCTGGCTGGGCGGTCTTCGAGGGCGATTCGGCTCTCGATAATCCCCAGACAGCGCGTGAAGTTCTTCCGGTCGCACTGCTCCCGGCCGACCAGGCCAAGATCCGGTCCATGAACTACGGCGCTTTCATGGACGCGACCCTTTGCTCTGCCATCCGAGTAAGTTAACCTCCACATTTGTGCAAGTTTGTTTTGAATTAGATTTGTTTCTCATGTCCCTCTTTTACAGCATCTTCACGAGACCGAAACGATGATGCATATAATCCAAGATTATCGGGGACCGAGCCCGAAGGCATCAGCGAGGGCATGAGGAGGCCGAGGCGTCTAGTATCCGAGGCCGAGCGAAAGGAGCTCCAAACGAGAGTGGAGGCGGCCGAGGACGAGATTCGGGCTCTGACTGCCGAGCTCGAAGAGGAGAAGGGCGCACATGCCCTGGCCAGATCCGAAGTGCGCGCCGCAGAGGCACGTCTGGCCGAGACTACGTCAACGCTCGCTATCCGCGAGCAGGAGGTGAAAGAGGTTCACCTCAAGGCCCAAGAGTTCGAGGATCGTTTGTCCGACGCGCAGTCCTTGCTCGTCGCCCGCGAGCGGGAAATGAAGAATCTGGAGCGGAAGACCGGGTATCACGAAGCTCGGGAGAGGGAGGCCCGGGAGCAGGCCCAACATGCAGTTAAGCTCTTCCGTGAATCGGAAGAGTTTCGCGACCTGCTGGAGGAGGAGGGCGTAAACGGGCTCATCCAGGGCTTTAAGGACTTCCGTAACCAACTACGGCGACTTCTCCCCGACTTCGACCTTGATCTGCTTCAACCGGGAGCGGGGGTTGAAGAGTCAGAAGCGGGTACTCCGGCGGTCGACGAGGCCGCCGAAGAGGCTAGGCAAGCTGCCGAGGAGGGCCCAGCGGGGGCGCCCGAGGCTGCTTCCGAGGTCACTGAGGGCGGCCATGCGGAGACTTTGGCCGCGGAGGAACCAGCCGTCCCCGAAGTCGCCGAAGACAATAGGGCCGAGCCTTAGGACCATTTTTCACATCCTTTATCGTTCTTGTAAATAGGGATGGCCTTCACATTGTTACAAGGCCAAGCCTCGACTTTGTACTTGGCCTTTGGGCTCTCTTAAATGAATTTCTTTTTCTAACTTGTGTGATTGGTTTAAGTTCCGATCCTCAGTAAATCTGGATTTCTTCAATCGGATCTGCTTTAGGTTCTATGGACCTGGGCTCTGCGGCCTCAATTTCGTTCGTTACGTAGTTAGACCTAGGTTTAGGTTCGGCATGTTTGCCGAGTCCCTGAGCTTAGGTCCTAAGTTTCCGTCGCTCGGACCTTCGACCAGCGATGTTGCGGTATTTAGGTCCAAAAGAATATGCTTAGGCTCGTCAAGCCTTCTCGAGCTCGGCTCAGAATTCGGCCGTGCCCTAGGACCAAAGGTCACTAACCCGACTCGAATTTTATTCGCTCCGCGAGCTCGGACCTCGCGTTGCCGAGGCGGATTGTCGGACCTCTCCGACTTAAAACATGTCCGATGTCCCCAAGCTCGGGATAGGGTTTCGTCGGGCGGCCGGTATAAACCAGGCTAGAGTTCGCCGTCGAGCAGTGCATGCGGGGCGAGCGAGATCAGGCGACGATTGACCCGGCTAAGTACCCTCGACGCTAGTCGGGGCTTTATTCAGATGCTTAATCAGGAATGGAGTAAATGAAATAATGTAAACATTGATTAAAAAGGTACCTTTTGTACCATCGGGGTCGAGCGTCTTACGCCGAGGTCGGCAGCTTTGCTCCTCGGCGAACTTTTGAGGATGCCCTTTTGCTCGGGGTCCGTTCCCTAGGGACGCCGGCACATTAGGAGAAACCAGTCGCCATCAGGAATGTTTATTGCCAACCACGAACGTATAGTCGACCACGAACATTGTCGATCACGAACATGTATTGTCGACCACGAACATTGTCGATCACGAACATGTACTGTCGACCACGAACATTTTCGGCGATCACGAACATTGTCGATCACGAACATTTTCGGCGATCACGAACATTTTCAGCGATCACGAACATTTTCGATCACGAACATGTATTGTCGACCACGAACATTTTCGGCGATCACGAACGTTTTCGATCACGAACATTTTCGGCGATCACGAACATGTATTGTCGACGACGAACATTATCGATCACGAACATGTACTGTCGACCACGAACATTTTCGACGATCACGAACATTGTCGATCACGAGCATTTTCGGCGATCACGAACATTTTCGGCGATCACAAACATGTATTGTCGACCACGAACATTGTCGATCACGTACATGTACTGTCGACCACGAACATTTTCGGCGATCACGAACATTTTCGATCACGAACATGTATTGTCGACCACGAACATTTTCGGCGATCACGAACGTTTGTCCGGGGGCCGCAAAGGTACTACCCCGTCATCTCGAGGTCGAGGGAGCTCGGGCTCACTGTCGACTCGTCGGGGCATCCCGATCGTAGTCAAGGAGGCGCCGCGGAGGGGACCGCGAGGGTATTACCCCGTCGTTGAGCGCCACGGAGAGCCGCGAGGGCACTACTCTGCCTTCCCGAAGTGCCGGGGTATTTGGTGGAGGTCGAGACCGAGCTCGACATCGACGCTCCGGAGTTTTGTTAAGGCGCCCGGCTTCGCTCAACGCTGGTTGACGAGCTGGGCCAAGTCTGGGAGTCATGATACAATGATTAGGAGAAATTTGGCACAATTGAACAATTGCAAATAAGCCATGGTAGAAAGGTGAGATTTATGATTGAAATGGGAAACCCCTTGGGGTTCTACTGGTAGTACACCCGGAGATTTTCGGAACTCCAACTTCGTGGAATGGGGGTCCCGTCGAGAGACTCCAGCTTGTACGCCCCGGGTCGTTGGACTCGTGCGACTCGGTAGGGTCCCTCCCAGTTCGGAGCCAGCTTCCCTTGCTCGGCCGGTCGGGAGGCCTCAGCTCTTCTAAGGACGAGGTCCCCCGCTTTGAAGGACTTGACTTTGACTTTAGCGTTGTAGTATTGCGCTGTTTTTTGCTGGTACCTCGCCATGCGAACTCGGGCAGCTTTTCTCGTCTCCTTGATTAGGTCCAGATTATTTCTGAGCTGCGAGGAGTTGGAGCTTGCGTCATAATGCTCCACCCTCGGAGAAGGGAATCTGATCTCCAGTAGGATGACGGCTTCCGTTCCATATGTTAAATTGGAAGGAGTTTCGCCGGTGGGGACACGGAACGTGGTCCGATAAGCCCACAGGACATTATACAGGTCTTCGACCCAAAGCCCTTTGGACTGGTCGAGCCTAGCTTTGAGCCCCTGCAAGATAGTACGATTTGTTACCTCGGTTTCTCCGTTCGTCTGAGGGTGCGCGATCGAGGTGAAGCGGTGGTCGATGCCAAGCTCGGAGCAAAACTCTCTAATGCGAATGTTGTCGAACTGGCGGCTGTTGTCTGAGATGAGGATGCGGGGGAGTCCGAATCTGCAGATTATTGACTTCCAGACAAAATCCCACATCTTCTGCTCGGTGATCCGGGCGACTGGCTCGGCTTCCACCCACTTAGTGAAATAGTCGATGGAGACGACTAGGAATTTTCTTTACCCGGTTGCCAGAGGGAATGGTCCTAAGATGTCAATCCCCCACTGGGCGAAAGGCCAAGGAGAGCTGATAGAGGTCAACGGGGTCGAGGGTCGGCGTTGGACATTGGCGTTTCTCTAGCATCGGTCGCACCTTCGGACGAAGTCCAAGGTATCCTTCTGGAGTGTCGGCCAGTAGTATACTTGGCGCAAAATCTTATGCGCCAGTGCTCGTCCCCCCAGATGATTTCCATAAATCCCTTCATGGACTTCACGCATTGCATAATCCGCCTCTGTCGGGCGGAGACATCTGAGGAGGGAAGAGGTGAAAGATCTCCGATAAAGCTTTCCTCCGTACAATATGTACCAGGCGGCGGAACGCTTTACTCGGCGAGCCTCGCGCTCATCACTGGGGAGGACTTCGTCTCGCAGATAGCTAATGAGCTCGTCCATCTAGCTCGGCTCGGCCTCAATGCAAAGGGCCTGCTCGGGCTCCTCCGTGCTGGATTTTTGGAGATACTCCAGCACCGCCGTTTTGGGAAGCTCGCTCATGCGAGAGGACGCCAACTTTGACAGCTGGTCTGCTCTAAGGTTCTCCGACCTGGCAATATGTTGGATGCGAAAAGAACTCAAGGTCGAGGTGAGGTCCCGCACCTTTCGGAGATATTCCTGCATTGTAGGGTCTCTGGCTTCAAAGTCACCCAAGATTTGGTTCACGACGAGCTGAGAGTCGCTGAAGGCCCTCAGGTCCTTCACTTCTAGCTCCTTGGCTAACTTGAGCCCGGCGATGAGTGCTTCGTATTCCGCCACATTGTTGGAAGCGAAAAACTTGAGGCGTAGAGCCTGTTCGGCAACCACTCCATCTGGGCTGGTGAGGAGGAGACCCGCTCCGCTACCCCCCGAGTTTGAAGAACCATCGACGTGCAGAGCCCATGTCGAGCTCGGGGTCTGCTCTATTGGCGCGGGCTCGGGTTCGGGCTCAGCCTCGTCCGGCACAGTGCACTCGACTATAAAGTCGGCGAGTGCCTGCGCCTTGATCGCCGGTCTGGGTCGGTACTCGAGGTCGAACTCTCCGAGCTCGACGGCCCACTTAGTAATTCGGCCCGCATGGTCTGATCTTTGCAGGATCTGCTTCACTGGCTGGTCGGTCAGCACGGCCACCGTGTGGGCTTGAAAATAGGGCCGGAGCCTCCGAGCTGAGACGAGTAGACGACCAAGGCATAAACGGTCTTCTCCAGCTTGGAGTATCGGGTCTCAGCATCCCTCAAGACCCGGCTGGTGTAATATACCGATTTTTGGAGCTTGCTCTCCTCCCGAATCAGGACCGAGCTCACTGCTATAGGAGAAACAGCCAAGTACAGGTAAAGGAGTTCACCCTGCTGAGGCTTTGTGAGCAAAGGAGGAGAAGCGAGAAGGTGCTTGAGCTCTTCAAAAAGCTTGCTGGCACTCGGCCGACCATAGAAAGTTCTTTGGCTTCTTGAGAGCCGCAAAGAATGGAAGGTAGCGCTCGGCCGATCAGGAGACAAATCTCCCGAGAGCTGCGACTCGGCCCGTAAGCCGTTGTACTTCCTTGACTGTCCTCGGGGGCGTTATCTCTTGGAGCGCTCGGATCTTCTCAGGATTGGCCTCGATTCCCCGCTGTGTAATTACGAAGCCAAGGAACTTGCCCGAGGTGACTCCGAACGCACATTTGGCCGGATTGAGCTTCATTTGGTATATTCGGAGTGTGGAGAATGCTTCACTGAGGTCGGTCACATGATCTTGCGCCACTTTGCTTTTCACCAACATGTCATCAACATAGACCTCCATGTTTCGGCCTATTTGGTCTTTGAAGATCCGGCTGACCAGCCTCTGATAAGTTGCTCCAGCATTCTTTAAGCCGAAGGGCATTACTTTGTAGCAATAGGTACCCCCGTCGGTGATGAAGGCTGTCTTTTCTTCATCTTCTGGCGCCATCCGGATCTGGTTGTATCCGGAGAAGGCGTCCATAAATGTCAACAGCTCATGTCCCGAGGTGGAGTCCACGAGCTGGTCGATGCTAGGGAGTGAGAAGCTGTCCTTCGGGCAAGCTTTGTTCAAGTCGGTGTAGTCCACGCACATGCGCCATTTTCCGCTAGCCTTTTTGACGAGGAACACATTGGCGAGCCACTCTGGATAGGATATCTTTCGGATGAAGTCGGCTTTGAGGAGTTTATCAACTTCCTCGGCTGCTACTCGTTGTCGTTCGGGGGCGGCACCTCGCTTCTTTTGTCGCACAGGCTTGCAGGTTGGTTTTACTTGGAGTCGGTGGACCACGACCTCCGGATTTATCCCCGGCATATCCATGGGCGACCAGGCGAAGACGTCCATATTATTCCGCAGGAAGCTGACGAGGCGATATCTCTCGCGATCATCGAGGCCGGAGCCGACCTGCACGGTTAGCTCGAAAAAGTTTTCGTGTAAAGGAATTTGAATTAGTAGCTCACCGGGCTCTACCCGATTCTTCTGAGGGCCGACCCGTGCCTCTAGGGTTCCGGCCGAAAGCTGGTCTGTTGTTGGAACCGACACCTTGGCCGGTCGCTTCGCCTCATGGGTCGCCATGTAGCATCGTCTCACTACCGCTTGGTCCCCACGGACTTCGCCGACTCCTTGGCTGGTGGGGAATCGCATAAGCAGGTGGCGGGTTGAGACCACGGCTCGAAGAGCGTTGAGCCCTGGTCGTCCAAGGATGGCATTATAAGCCGAGGGCAGGCGTACCACGAGGAAACCCATCCTCACGGTACTTTTCCGGGGGGCGAGCCCGACCATGACCAGGAGATCGACCTCGCCCTCTACTGGGACTGAGTCTCCAGTAAATCCGACCAACGGGGCGTTCATCCTTCGCAGTTGTTTTTCTGTCATCCCCATTCTAGAATAGGCGTCAAAATACAAAACATTCGCCGAGCTTCCATTATCAATTAAGACGCATTTTACATCAAATCTATTCATAACCATCGAGATGACCACAGCATCGTCGTGGGGAGTTTCGACTCCCCCCAAGTCCTCATCTGAGAACGAGATGGTTTCCAAGGCGCGTAGGCGCTTCGGGGGGGTTCCTTCCTCTGGAGCTTCTCCGACCGAGGCCCCGCCTCGGATGGTGTTGATGGTGCCGGCGATGGGCCTGTTGGCATTTGGATCTTCGGGCTGTGCGGCTCTCTCCACTGGCCTTTTCTCTTCACGCCAGCTTTGCACGAACCGGTCGAGTACTCCTCGACGAATGAGTGCTTCGATCTTGTCTCGGAGCTGGAAGTAGTCCTCCGTATCATGGCCATGATCCCGGTGGAAACGGCAGTACTTCCGGAGATTACGCCAAGCTCCGGGATCTCGTCTCGGGGGCGGGGGCCGGAAATAGTCCCGGCCCTCGATCTCCATGAGAATCTCGGCCCGAGAAGCAGTAAGGGAGTGTAATTTTCGTACCTCCTATTGGGTATGCGGGCCCGTGGTGGAGACCTCGGGCGGAGCGGGGACCTTTGCCGAGGTGGTCCCCGTAATCGGGGTGGACTCTTCAGACGAAGCAGATTCTTGGCTCGGCGCGGGGACGGGCTTCTAGGGTGGCCGCGCTCCTCGCGGCGTCTTTTCTGCTTTTTGGAAGTCTGCTCGGCCCCGCTCCGTCTAACGGCAACAGCTTCCTCGGCTTTCGCATACTTCCGCGCCCGAACCAACATTTCAGTGAGGTCAGCAGGAAAGTTCTTCTTAATGGAGAAGAGAAATCTGTAAGACCGGGCCCCAGTCTTTAGTGCTGACATGGCGATTGACTGGTCAAGCTCCCGGACTTCCCATGTTGCGGCGGTAAATCGGTCCAAATATTCCCTAAGGGACTCTCCCTCCTTTTATTTTATATCGAGGAGGGAGTCCGAGGTCCGCCGCTGGGGTCGGCTGGCAGCAAAGTTGCTGGCGAACTGCCTGCCGAGCTGCTCGAAGGAGGAGACGGTGCTTGGCTTCAGCCCGGTAAACCAAAGCCGGGCTGCTCCTCGGAGTGTTGCTGGGAAGGCTTTGCAAAGCATGGCCTCCGAGGCTCCCTGCAGGGCCATTAAGGCCCGATAGCTTTCCAGGTGGTCAAGGGGGTCGGTCCTATCATTGTAAGGCTCCACCTGGGGCATCTTGAATCTTGGCGGGACCGGCTCATCTTCAATTTGTTGGGAGAAGGGGGACCTCGTGGCGAACTCGAAGTCACCATCGCGTTCCGACCTCCTTCCGTGGAGTGCCTCAATCTGGCGCTCCAGCTTCTCGACCTTCTTGTCGAGCTCATCACTCTGGGGGATCGCCACGGCGGTCCGCTCCGGCGCAGGTTGCCCTGGGACTGACTCGGCTTCTGACAGTTGTGGCCAGTCACCAGGACCTCTCACCTGGTGTTCCCTCCAGGGGGAGGCCTGAGCTTGGGGATCTTGACCTCGGAGGGGGAATCCGCTTGCAGGAGGCACCGGCTGAACTGGGGCTGGAGGGAGTGGTGCCGTCGGGATGCCCCTGGGTTGCAAGCTTTGGACAGCAGCGGCCAAGGCCTGGACCTGCTGCACCAGGGCATCAAACTGCTCCGGCCGAACTTAGGGAGTTGACTCGGCCGGAGGTAGCGAGTTCTGAACAGAGTGTCCAGAACTGGGTGGAGGACGTCGAGAGGCATTAGAAGCTCCCTTGCTTCTTAGCTTCATGGCCGCGACTCGGGCCCTTCCTCTAGCGCCAACTGTTGCGGAAAATTGGACCCGGGGGCGACCGTCGGCTGAGGGGGAGGAGCTCTGCTGCCTGAGTGGCGGGTGGCGACTTGTCGGCGGGCGGCGTCCTCCTGGAGATCTGCAAGAAGCCGGTGGCCGGGGTTTCCGGCGCCGGCCCTCCGACGCTTAAGTCAGAAGGGGAGCAGTAAGTGGGAGAAAAAGAGGAGAATGTTTCTTTCTTTTGATTTTCTGTTGTTCTTCTTGTCCCCCTCCCCCCCGGGTTACCTTTTATAGAAGGATATTATATTACCTGGGAGGTGACAGGGCAGGTTGTCCTCTTCGTGATAATTGAGCACGATCATATTCATTAATGGCGTCATGGAGGATGAGACCGGATCAGACCGGAGTCAGCGAATTGTCGTGGTTGATTGGACCTGGTGGAGTGGTTCAACCGCCCACTGTGGAGGGCCTGGGGTCCGTAGATAACAAGCACATTAATTGTTGAGTGAACCGGTGATCAGGGAAAGCCATACGTTTTGATGGTCAAGTGATCTGGAGATCATCTTGAGCCGTGTTCATTAATGGTTGAGTGCACTGGAGGCCTGCAGAGGCCACGCGCATTAATGATCGGGTGTGCCGGAGGCCTGCGAAGGCTATGTGCCTTAATGGCTTGACGACGGTAGCAGAGTATGGTGGAGTTGGATATTTAGGGTCAGGTTCTCTCAAGGAATCAGGCCGGGGTCAAATATTTGGACAAGGCATTTTGGGGCTCGGCACCGAGCCGAGCCGGTTGCCCAGTTGGGCGCCTTCAACTCGAGCGTTGTGAGGTCGGCGCATTTCGGTCGGCGCTCCCTGGTCGGGCGCCTTCTGGTCGGGCGCTTTCGTTCCGGGACGACTTGGGTTTTCCCTCAACAGAAGCCATTCTTTGTCTCACCTTTTGGTTTAGCCACTAAGCTTGGTCATTTGCTCCCACTAGGTTTTTTTTCTTAAATTTTTTTATTAGTGGATTAAGGGTTTTCTCAATATTTTGTGATAGTGTTGATAATAAAATGAATTGGACCATTTGAGGAGTGCGAAAGCTACTGACTACTGGTTTCTATTATCTATTCGTATCTTGAGTCATCATCAAAAAAGCTTCGTGAGTTGAAGCTATCTTTTTATTAATGGAGCCCCCCACTTTAGAAGGACCTATGTACTATCTTTTGAATTCAGCTAACAGATGGCTAAATATTTCATAAAAATATTAAGAAAAAGTTAATTATATATATATATATAAAATAAAGATTTGGTTTGTATAGAGTTCTTCATACTGTAGAGAGAAGAATCAGAGACAGAGTAAGGAGAAGGTAAGAGAAAGAAGTAGAATTGATCATATTATTTTTCTTACAATCGTAGAGTACATTGTCACTGCTTATATAGGGTGTGAAGGAGGATAAAATGGGAAGAAAGTTGTTAGAGAATCGTTTGGAGAATTAGATCTGAACTAATTCTGGTGTAACGGAGTTCTGGTAAGGAAATGTCTTCAGCTGAAATGTTTTACGTTATTCCCATTTTAGCTGAGACGTTTCAGCTGCAGAGCTGTTATAGGTGCCCTGTTCAATGGGCAGAGGTAATTCATCCGTTGTATGTTAATACCCCCCGGCAAGCTGAGCATTGGGGTTGATGTGAAGCTTGGAGCTGATGTGAGCATGCCTTTGGACCGAGAGAGGTTTAGTGAAGATATCAGCCAATTGATCCAGGGAAGAGACATGTGCAAGTTGAACTTCATGAGACTGAATCTTTTCTCGGATGAAGTGATAATCGACCTCAATATGTTTGGTTCTGGCATGAAATACTGGATTGGAAGCTAGCATCATAGCGGATATGTTGTCGCGGAGAAGGGTCGTAGGGGAGGAGACTGGAATGGCTAGTTCTTGAAGAAGTCGTCGGAGCCAAATGAGTTCTGTTGTTGTAATGGCTAGTGCTTGATACTCAGCTTCAGTAGATGATCTGGCAACAGTGGGTTGCTTCTTGGCGCACCATGAAATCAGGTTAGAGCCAAGAAAAATATAGAACCCTGTGGTAGACCTTCTGTCAGTTGTGTTGCCTGCCCAGTCTGAGTCACAATAAGTTGATAGTGTCAATTCTCTTGGACTAAAACATGGGGAATAATCAATAGTGCCTTTGATGTATCGGAGAATCTGCTTCAGCATGTGAAAGTGTTGTAAAAGTGGGCGATGCATGAACTGACAGATATAGTTGACGGCAAATGAAATGTCCGGTCTTGTAATGGTGAGATATTGCAAGGAACCTGCCCGACTTCGAAAAAGTGTAGGATCATCGAAGAGGTCTGTGTCAGAGGATAGCTGGATTTTATTAGAGAGAGGTGATTGTACCGGATTGCAATCTAACATTCCTGCTTTATTGAGGAGATAAGAGGCATAGGTGGACTGAGAGAGAGATACTCCATTTGGTGTGTAAGTTGCCTTGACCCCCAGAAAATATGCAAGAGTGCCGAGGTCTTTAATGTTGAATTGTTGCTGAAGTTTCTGAAGTAGAACAGAAACGACATCTGCACAATTTTCGGTGATGAGGATGTCGTCCACATAGATCAAGACATATAGGATGGTGCTTCCTTGGTGAAACAAAAGAAGGGAGGAATCTGCAGAGCTGATCGTAAATCCTAGAGTGATCAGAAATTTGGAAAATGTAGTGAACCATTGCCTGGGAGCTTGTTTGAGACCATAGATGGCCTTCTTTAATTTGCAGACATGATGTGGATGGAGTGGATCAATGAACCCCTTGGGTTACTCCATGAAAACAGTCTCCTCTAGTTGCCCATGCAAGAAGGCATTTGAGACATCAATTTGTCTGATTGGCCAGCGGGATGAGAGGGCAAGAACTATTAGTACCCTGATCGTTTGAAATTTAGCCACAGGGCTAAAAGTTTCTAAATAGTCAATCCCATACTTTTGCTTGAACCCCTGTGCCACAAGTCTGGCTTTGTATCTGGCTATGGACCCATCTGAATGATGTTTGATTTTATAGGTTCATTTACACCCTAGAGTATGCTGAGAGGGTGAGCGGCAAACTAAATCGCAAGTCCCTTGTGCCAATAGGGCATCAAATTCCTGGGACATAGCACTTCTCCAATGGTGATCCGTGACAGCCTGTGAAAAACAAGATGGTTCCGAACCGGTGGAAATGGAGCCGAGCATGGAGAGAATCCGGCGTGGTTTAAGAGTCCCAGTTTGGGATCTGGTGACCATGGAATGTCTGTGGGGAGGTTGTGGAGGTAGTATGATGGAGGTAGATGGGATGGCATCGACCATATTGTCGATTGTAGTAGATGGAACTGGTTGTTTTGGGGAGGAACAACAGCTGGATAGGGGAGGTGAAGTGATGAGAGTACAAAAGTGAAATCTTCATATTATCTTAATTAGTATTATAGTTAATTTTTATTAATAAAATTAATTAATTAATGTTTTATTTGTGTTTGAGTGAAATTAATCCAAGAGACCCAGTAACTCTGGATTTGAGCCCAATGCCTGGCAGCCCAAGCTCAATAAATTTTCCAAACATCCACAGCATGGGGGCTTTGAAATTTTCCAATTTCCCAACCGATCGTGGACCTCCAAGCATCATGGCATCTCATTCAAGGGACCTAAGCTAAACCAGCTCATTCAAACGGTGGAGCGTGCGACGGAAGAGGAGGAGACCAGCAGCCAACGGGAGGAGAAGAGTCCCAAGCCGAGTCCTCCACTTCTTTTCCATGAGTCTTCTTAACTTCCCAACATCAATGTCTTCCGAAGCTCCCTAGTCCTTCTTCTCCAACGGTTTCGTCTGTGTTTCAAAATTCTCAACGGCAGCGAGGGAACTCCAAAGCCAATCCATCCGTTCGCATCCCTACAGCCGAAGAGTTCCAAGCAATTCATGGCATCCAGATTTCATTCATCCCGTATCTCAAGCAAACGCGGATCATTCCAAGCTGCATTCAAATCCATGCGTTTCAGATGCTTCATCATCCCAACAGCCATCACGAAGCATCCAGCCGGTTGATCTCCTTTTCCCAGTGAAAAACAGAGTACCAGCCGTTTCGTCCAGGGAAGTCCAGCCGAATCAAAACCTTCCCATGATCGAGTCCATCGCAAAGCACCCAGCAATCTCGGTTCGACTTCCATCGCGAAAACAGGGAGCAAATTAAACGGCCGGTTTGATCTTCATTGATTCCCAGCGTCTCTTGAGCTTTGGGAAAATTCTATAAAAGGGGGAGCCATCCGGTGGAAGAGAGAGGAGGCGAGGGGAGGTCACGGAACGGAAGGGAGAAAGCAGCCGGGGGAGCCATCCGACAGAAGAAGAGGAGAAGCAGCTGACGGATCTAAGGGGAATCCATCCGGAGCATCTTCTCTTCCAATCTAGGCAGCCGACGGGAGAGAGGAGAAGAGGACAGCTAGAGGCCAAGGGAACCAGGAAGCTCCCTCTTCCGATCTACCTTCTCAGCCGAACAAGAGAAGGAGGAGAAGCAACGGGAGGAGAAAACCCAAAGAAAGAAAACAGAGCACCCTGTTTTCTTAAGAGGAGAAAGAAAAAAAAAAGAAGGATTTATGTTTATTTTATTTACTCTATACTAATCCTTTTTATAAAATTGCTTGCATCTCATATGGATAGCTAAATATCTTTTAGCTAAGGCTAAGGAAAAGCCTAGCATTTTCTTCATGTATTTCATTTAATCATCAATGGGATTTTAATGTTTTTGATTTAATTTATGGTGCAGGAAATTTATAGAAATTATTTCAAACTTATATATTTTCTTTGATTTGTTATTTCCCCCGGGTATAACAGATGCTTAGAAATCTCTGTAGTTTAAAATAGAATTACTGTAATGCTGCCCATAAAACTAAATCTATTTAACTGAGATAATAGATGATTTTAAGAAAAGCATGATGAAGTGCTAGGCTGAATCCTGATGCCTTAGTTATATTTTGTCAATCCGAATATTATTTAGCCTTTAGTTTTTGTTCACTGTCAAATCCCTGTGGATTCAATCTCGGACTCACCGAGAATATTACTTTGCTACACCCTATACTTGGGGTATCCTACGTTTAATTTCCCTTTTTAAAAGAGCAAGATTAAAAGCATAGCAAGTTTTTGGCGCCGTTGCCGGGGATTTGCAACGTGCGAATGAGAACAAGGCTAAAAATTTCAAATATTTAATTTCTAGTTCTTCAATTTTTCTTTATTTTTAACACAGCTGAAATTTCAAATCTTTTCAGATTCAAGGGCGACACAAGCAGGACCAGTAACGAGGAAGATCAAGATCACATTTTTGGATTCCCGGAGTGAACGAACTCCGGCTGTGAGTATTTAAATTAATTTTCCTGTTTTGCTCATACTAGTCCTATTTTTCCTAGATTAGAATTTTACTCTTGTTTTAAAAAAATTAAAAAAATTATTATTAATTAAAATAATAAAATAATAAAAATAATAAATAAATAAAAAGAAGAAAAAAAATTTAGCTAGTTTGCTTGATCAACTATTCAAATGCAATTTAATGTCATGACATAAAATGTTAAAAATCTTCTTGATTGTTGCATATAGTATAAAGCATTTGCATAAAATAATCTAAGGGCTGAACCCATTAACAAGATAAGGTCGAGATTTCATCACTCGTCCTTAGCCCAAAAATCATCCAAGTGCATAAATATCCTAAGCCTAATTAAAATCAACTAGACGTTGGCCCCTAAGGATAATCGAGCTCAATAGGACGAAGACCACTGAAAGTTGCACCAATTTCGCTCTATGACCCCGGTCGATGTCTAGGCAAGCTTTGTCCCTTTAAGTGATTAAAGGGAGACAGTTTTTGTTCGAGAAAAGTGGGTTTTAAGTGGGACCTTTGCTATACGCATCGTGACCCCTCCACTTACCTGGGAGCTTACCTGGTCGACTAGGTTATTAGACCGGATTGGAGGCTTAAGTGTACTCTTCAAACCAGTTAGGAGTTGTCTAGAAATTTTTAGGAAAACATTAGAAATAAGGGTGCTATGCTTTGATACTGTTTGATTGTGAATAATTTTAGTAGCAGGATGCCAATATTCATAGCTTTAGGTAATATTCATACTCATCCAAAACTCTAAAAAATATATATATATATAAAATAAATAAATAAATAATTAATAATAATAATAATTAAAAAAAAAGTCGAGTGGTTAATTGGTCAGTATATGTGGTTGTGGCAAAGAGATAAAACGAATAGATTATTTCGAGTTGAATCAAAAGATAAAAATTTAATTGTTCAAAATTCAAATAATCAAATGGAAGATAATGGTAGTAATTAGGAAGATAATGAATTTCAAGATGACTTACCTTTTAGAACGCTTCGTGATTATCTACAACCCACTAGGATCAGTACCCCATCCTGTATGGTTATTCCTACTGCTGCGGGAGCTTTTGACATGAAACCAGGAATAATCCAATTACTTCCAAAGTTTCACGGACTTGATTCTGAAAGTCCCTATTTGCATCTGAAAGAATTTGATGAAGTATGTTCAACACTTCATTTCAATGATGTCACTGAAGAGGTAGTTAAGCTTAAGTTATTTCCTTTTTCTTTAAAGGAAAAAGCTAAGTCATGGTTACACTCCTTAAGGCCTAGGACCATAGCTACCTGGCAAGAAATGACAAGAGAATTTTTAAAGAAATTCTTCCCAACACATAAAACAAATACACTTAGAAGAAATATCATGAACTTTGCACAAAAAGATGGAGAAACATTTTTCCAGTGTTGGGAAAGATTTAAGGACCTTCTACTTGCTTGCCCACATCATGGATATGAAATTTGGAGGGTCATTAGTTTCTTTTATGATGGTTTGTCCTCCAATATGAGAAAATTTGTAGAAATGATGTGTAATGGTGAATTCATGAGTAAGGAACCAAATGAAGCTTGGGATTATTTTGATCTTTTAGCAGAAAATGCACAAGCTTGGGATACAACAGATAAAAATGAAAAATCAAAAATAGCACCTAATACAAAAGGAGGAATATATCTTATTAAAGATGATAATGATGTCAATGTAAAAATTGCTAATCTGACTAGGAAGGTTGAAGCCATGGAATTAAGCAAAGCCAATATAGGAAAAGCACAAACTATTGTTGAAAGTATATGTGGAATTTGTGAGAGTAATGCACATGTAACCAAGGATTGTCCTACAATCCCTGCTTTTCAAGAAGTGTTGCATGATCAAGCAAATTTCACCAATACTTATAAAAGACCATTTCCAGAAACATATAATCCTAGTTGGCGAAACCATCCTAACTTTAGCTGGAGACATGGACCCACTGCCAATGAATCTCAAGGAAATTCTGTTCCTACTCCTTATGTGCCACCACATAGGAAATCCCTTGAAGATACTTTGCAAACCTTCATGCAAGGGCAGACTCAAATAAATCAGAATACAATGCAATCACTCCAAGAACTTAAAAATTCTGTAGGTAGAATTGAGGCTCAACTTAATGTTAGGGAAAGAGGGACATTTCCAGCCCAACCTCAATCTAACCCAAAGGGTCAACATGAGGTCCATGAAGCAAGTTCATCCCAACCTAAATTTGAGCAAGTAAAGTCTGTCACAACCCTTCGGAGTGGAAAAATAATTAACAAAGAAATTCAAACAAAAGATGACAAACCTAAAAAATCTATTGAAAAGAATGATGAAGATGATAATGAACAAAATGATCCAATACTGCATCACAAGATAGTTGCTCCATTTCCTCAACGCTTGCTTGCAGCTAAAAAAGGAGTACCTGATCAAGAAATTCTGGAAATCTTTAAACAAGTAAATATTAACATTCCTCTATTAGATGCCATTAAGCAGATTCCATCTTATGCAAAATTTTTAAAAGATCTTTGTACCATAAAGCGAAAGCTTTACGTACAAAAGAAAGCTTTTCTAACTGAACAGGTGAGTGCTATTCTCAAACACAACACCCCACCTAAATATAAAGATCCTGGTTGTCCTACCATATCTTGCATCATAGGAAACTTCAGGATACAACGAGCCCTTCTGGATTTAGGTGCTAGTGTTAACTTACTGCCCTATTCAGTTTATGAACAGTTAGGACTTGGTGAATTAAAACCCACCAAGGTTACTCTCCAACTTGCCGATCGATCTATAAAGATACCAAGAGGAATAGTCGAGGATGTACTTGTCCAAGTTGATAAATTCTATTTTCCAGTCGACTTCATAGTATTAGATACCCAGCCTGTCATGAATTGTACCACTCCAATACCTGTCATTCTAGGCCGCCCATTTCTAGCTACTTCCAATGCTTTAATCAACTGTAGAAATGGAATAATGAAAATGTCATTCGGAAATATGACTATAGATTTTAATATATTTAACATTTGTAAACAACCCGATAATGACAATGAAAATGATGAAATTCATGGAGTTAATCTGATCGACTCCATTGTAGAAGATGTTCTTGTCCCATCTCTTTCTTCTGATCCTTTAGAAACATGCCTAACTCATTTCGGAAATACAGATATCAACCAAAACTTTAGAGAAATCAGTGCTATATTAGATTCAGCTCCTTTGTTGGATACAGATAGGTGGAAATCTCGTTTTGAAGAATTGCCCACACGCAACAATAGTCCTCTACCATCTAGTGTTCAAGCACCTAAACTTGAGCTAAAACCTTTACCATCTGAGCTAAAGTATGCATACCTTGGTCAAGAAGAGACCTTTCCTGTGATCATATCATCCCAACTCGAACAAAATCAGGAATTAAAATTATCAGAAATTCTCAAAGAGCATAAGGGAGCAATAGGGTGGACAATTGCTGATATCAAGAGAATTAGTCCCTCAATTTGCACTCATAGAATCCACTTAGAAGCTGATGCCAAACCTTCTCGTCAACCTCAACGTCGATTAAACCCAAACATGAAGGATGTGGTTAGAGCAGAAGTTCTGAAACTTCTAGATGCGGGTTTGATTTACCCAATTTCAGATAGTAAATGGGTAAGTCCAACCCAAGTGGTCCCGAAAAAATCTGGTGTTACTGTAGTCAAAAATGCCAACAATGAATTAGTTCCAACTAGGGTCCCCACTAGTTGGCGTGTATGCATTGACTATAGGAAACTTAATTCTGTCACTAGGAAGGATCATTTTTCTCTACCTTTTATTGATCAAATTTTAGAAAGGTTAGCAGGTCATAAATATTATTGCTTCCTAGATGGCTATTCAGGTTACAACCAAATTGCAATTGATCCTGAAGATCAGGAAAAGACCACTTTTACATGTCCTTTTGGCACATTTGCTTACAAGAGAATGCCTTTTGGATTATGTAATGCTCCTGCAACCTTTCAAAGATGCATGCTCAGTATTTTCTCTGACATGGTTGAGCGTTTTTTGGAAGTCTTCATGGATGATTTCTCTGTTTTCGGCTCCTCTTTTGAAAACTGTGTGGACCATTTAAGACTAGTCTTAATTCGGTGTGAGGAGAAGAATCTAATCTTAAACTGGAAAAAGTGCCATTTCATGGTAACTAGGGGAATTGTTCTCGGGCATGTCATTTCATCTGAAGGAATTGAAGTAGACAAGGCTAAAATTGACTTAATTGCTAATTTACCCAACCCAAAAACTATCAAAGACATACGCTCATTTTTGGGTCATGCAGGATTTTATAGGAGATTCATTAAAGATTTTAGCTCAATATCTAAACCCTTATGTAATCTCCTTCAAAAGGAAACCCAATTTGTGTGGTCTGAAGAATGTCAAAAAGCTTTTGATAAACTTAAAAGCTTACTGACCTCTGCTCCCATCATGCAACCACCTGACTGGTCACTTCCTTTTGAAATTATGTGTGATGCTAATGAATATGCAGTTGGGGTAGTTCTAGGACAAAGAAAAGAAAGGAAACCTTATGTTATCTACTATGCAAGTAAGACTTTAAATAGTGCACAAATGAATTACACCACTACGGAAAAAGAACTACTCGCCGTAGTATTTGCACTAGAAAAATTTAGGTCTTACTTGATTGGATCCAAAATCATTATCTACACTGACCATGCTGCCCTTAAGTACCTTCTTTCAAAAAAGGATGCTAAGGCGCGTTTGCTTAGGTGGATCCTTCTACTCCAAGAATTTTTTCTAGAAATAAGAGATAAAAAGGGGGTAGAGAATGTAGTAGCTGATCACTTGTCCCGTCTCACTCTTCCAGATTCCTTAGACAATTTGCCCATAAAAGACACTTTCCCTGACGAGCAACTGTTTGAGATCACGTCGTCACCCTGGTTTGCAGACATTGCAAATTTTCTAGTCACAGGTGAACTACCAAGTCATTGGAATAAACAAGACAAAAGAAAATTTTTGACTGAAATAAAAAATTTTTTCTGGGATGATCCTTATCTTTTCAAATACTGCCCAGACCAAATTATTAGGAGATGTGTACCTAATGACGAATTTATTAGTGTCATTTTCTTTTGTCATTCTGAAGCTTGTGGTGGTCATTTCTCTGCTAAGAAAACGGCTGCAAAAATTTTACAGTGCGGTTTCTATTGGCCCACCTTGTTTAAAGATTCCCATAACTTTTGCAAAGCTTGCGAGCGTTGTCAAAAGTTAGGTGGGATAACTCGTAGGAATATGATGCCTCTCAACCCAATTTTAATTATCGAAATATTTGATTGTTGGGGAATAGATTTTATGGGCCCATTTCCTCCTTCATTCGGAAATTTGTACATCTTAGTAGCTGTAGATTATGTCTCCAAATGGATTGAGGCAATTCCTTGCAAACATAATGACCACAAAACTGTTCTAAAATTTTTAAAAGAAAACATTCTTTCCAGATTTGGAATGCCTCGAGCCATCATCAGTGATGGGGGTTCACACTTCTGTAATAAGCCTTTTGAGGCTTTAATGCGAAAATATGGGATCACCCATAAAGTCGCCACCCCTTATCATCCACAAACAAGCGGACAAGTTGAAGTATCCAATCGATCAATTAAGAATATTCTGGAAAAAACGGTTAACCCAAATCGCAAAGACTGGTCTTTGCGTTTAACTGATGCACTTTGGGCTTATCGTACTGCTTTTAAAAGTCCGATTGGTATGTCTCCGTACCGTCTTATTTTTGGCAAACCTTGTCACTTGCCTGTGGAATTGGAGCATAGAGCCTACTGGGCTATTAAGAGATTTAATTTTGATATGGATAAAGCTAGTTCACTGCGCAAACTTCAACTTAATGAACTAGAGGAAATCAAGAATGAAGCATATGAGAATGCTCGAATTTATAAGCATAAAATGAAAGTCTTTCATGATAGAAATATTATAAGGAAAACATTTGAGCCTTCCCAGAAAGTTCTATTGTATAATTCAAGACTTCATTTATTTTTAGGAAAATTGAGATCTAGGTGGACTGGTCCATTTATAGTTAAAATTGTTTATCCGTATGGAACTGTTGAGATAGAGAATCCAAACACCGGTAATATTTTTAAAGTAAATGGCCAACGTTTGAAGTTATTTCTGGACAACTTTACCCCAGAAATTGAATCGACCAATCTGGGAGATCCTGTTTATCAGGATTGATCTCTATATCTGCTAGAGATCCTTTGTTTGTACATAATTTTTCTTTCTTTCATATGACAATTGGTGAGCAACAACAGTGTGCAGTCATTCTATCAGGTAAATTCTAACCTTCAGCCTTATTATCCTTCATACTATCATATTTAATGCATTCATGTTGAAACTGAGGATGATAATGTTATTTTGATGATTAACAAGCAATTCTCTAGAGTATGCTATAAGTTAAAATTGATACTTCATTTATAAGTTCATTGCTCTCAGTATATTTGTTTAATTGAAAATATATATATGGTCTTGTTCATTTGGATGGATCTAATCTTGAGAATGCAGCAAAGTGTGAATTGAGTCGACCCATAGGTTGATTGGGTCGACCCCGGGACTTAAAGGAATCATCTGGCACACTCCTGCAAAAACAGCACAAATGAACAGTGAGTTGGGTCGACCCAAGGTAGGCATGAGTCGACCCAACCTCCAAAGAACCTCAAAATGCAAAGGAAAAATGCTCTCTGGATTTACTGAGAGGGTCGACCCAAGCTTGAGTCGACCCAAACCCTGAGAAGGTCGACCCAAAGACAAGACAGAAAGACAGACAGAAAATGGTTCTCTGAAATTACTGAGAGGGTCGACCCAAGAAGAAGTTGAGTCGACCCAAGTGAACTTTGAGTCGACCCAAACCCTGAGAGGGTCGACCCAAATGGAAGACAGAAAGACAGACAGAAAATGGCTCTCTGGAATTACTGAGAGGGTCGACCCAAGAAGAAGTTGAGTCGACCCAAGTGAACTTTGAGTCGACCCAAAGAATGGTTGGGTCGACCCAAGTGAAGGAAGTTTGAAATTCATGTTTCTGTGTTCTCTGAGAGGGTCGACCCAAGGAATGTTTGAGTCGACCCAAGGCCAAGTTGGGTCGACCCAAGGACAGGTTGAGCCGACCCAAACACGGGCTGAACAGTAACGGCTAGTTCTGCAGATGTACTTTTTGTCCTTCCCAAGGCATGTAACGGCTAGTTTTTCAAATCTGACGAATGGGGCTTGTCCAAGGAAGGTTGAAAACTATTTAAAGGGGCACTATTCATCAGAATAAACAACTTTTGAGTGGGAAATCAAAGAATACACAAGAAAACCAAAGAGCCCTAATCTTCTTCATCAAGAGCTTCATTCAAAAATCAAAGAAAGGGATTGAGCAGATTCAAAGAGGCATCAAGAGCTCCTTCCCCCATTGAAGAGTGAAGCTTCCTTGACAAAGAAGAGCCAAGCGACTTCAAAGCGATAATTTCTTTCTAACTCTTCTTCATTGCTCATATTGTTCTATATGCTCATTTAGGAGTTTAAATCTTTTCTTTTCATTTGTTTGAATACTTTGTAAAGGTTCGTTGGTGAGCCCGCAAAACCAACAAAGGTTTTTGGTAAACCCGGAAAACCAAAGTTGTAAAGGTTCGTTGGTGAGCCCGCAAAACCAACAAAGGTTTTTGGTAAACCCGGAAAACCAAAGTTGTATAGGTTCGTTGGTGATCCCGTAAAACCAACAAGATTTTTGGATTGTGAGCCCGGAAAACAATCCAACTGTAATCCGCGAGATTATAGTGAATTCCCAAGGGTACGCTTGGGGAGTGGACGTAGGTGCTAAGGAGAGCACCGAACCACTATATATTGTTGTGTTTGGATTGTGTTTGTGCTTTCATTCTCTCTTGCTTTACTTTCTATTTTTGCATTAGTTTAACTCACTCTAATAACCTAAGTAAGCATCCATCGCAGTTAACTAAGAAAGTTTTAAAAGCACTAAAGTAAAGAAGAAACCAATTCACCCCCCCCCCTCTTGGCTTGTCACCTTGGGCAACAAGTGGTATCAGAGCAAGGTGCTCTAATAGTACTCATTGATCTAACAATCAAGAGTTAAAGATCATGACAACCCAAGTGGGATGTGCAATGAGTGAGGGACAATCCACAAATAGACCTCCTCTATTTAATGGCACAAACTACACATATTGGAAAGCCAGAATGAGGATATTCATTCAAGCTTCAGATTATGAACTATGGCAAATCATCACTAGAGGACCTCACACACCCACACTTAACATAGAGGGCACTATCATACCCAAACCAGAAATGGATTGGAATGAAAATGATAGAAGATTAGCACAGTTAAATGCAAAAGCTGTAAATATACTTTACTGCTCTTTAGATGTAAATGAATTTAATAGAATATCCACTTGCACCACCGCCAAAGAAATTTGGGATAGACTTGAGGTCACACATGAAGGGACCAATCAAGTTAAGGAGTCTAAGATAAACATATTAGTACACAAGTATGAACTGTTTAAAATGGAATCTACTGAGTCCATAACTGATATGTTTACTCGTTTTACTGATATTATAAATGGGCTTAAGAGTTTAGGAAAGTCTTATTCTAACTCTGATTTGGTGCGTAAAATTCTCAGGTCTCTACCAAGAAATTGGGAGGCCAAGGTAACCGCTATTCAAGAAGCAAAGGACCTCAACACACTGCAGTTAGAGGAGCTTCTAGGATTACTCATGACCTATGAGTTGACAATGAGGCAAAATTCAGAAGATGAGGTCAAGAGGAGAAAGCCTATTGCCCTAAAGACTACCACCCCTAGACAACAAACTGAATCGGAAGATTCAAATGATGATGAAGATATTGATGAAGAAGGGATGGCAGTGCTTGGGAGAAAATTCAGAAAATTCATGAGAGGTAAGAATAGATTCCATAAAAAGAAGCCCTTCATTAAAGGTAACTCAAGCAAAGAAAAGGGTAAGGACAAAGAAAAGGAGAAAGAAACTCCCATTTGCTATGAGTGTAACAAACCCGGGCATTATAAGATAGATTGCCCAGATTTGAAGTGGATGGCAAGAAAATTGAAAAAGAAGAATTTTATGGCCGATTGGAGTGAGAGTGAGGAATCAAGTTCGGAGGACGAAGATCATCAAGACACGGCCCAAATATGTCATATGGCCAATGACGATGAGGTAGATTCTGAACTTGACTGCGATTTTACTGTTGATGAATTACATGATGCATTTTTAGAACTCATGGAAGAACATAAAAAAGTAATTAATAAAAACAAAGCTCTAAAAGAAGAAAATCAATCTCTCATTAAAGATAAGATAAAACTGTCTCATAACTACGAAACATTAAGTAGGAAACTTGAAAATGAAACCAAGAACTTAATTGCTGAAAATATTAAGTTAAAAGAAGATGCTGAAAAATATAAAACTTTGGTTGATAAATTTACTCTTAGTTCTACCAAATTAAATTTGATTCTTGATAGCCAAAAAGCTGTATATGATAAGGCCGGTTTAGGATACAAAACAAATAGGAAACAAAAATTATTAAAGAATATTTTTGTAAAAGCTAAAAATGAAGATATTACTTGTTATTATTGCAATAAGTTAGGACATAGAGCATATGAATGTAACTTTAGAAAGTCTAGTCAAAACAAATCAAGTAATAATCAAAAGATAAAATTCAAAAAAGTTTGGGTTCCAAAAGGAACATGGAGTACTAACCCTAAAGGACCCAACTTAGTTTGGGTACCTAAAGTTTCTTCTTGATTTTGATTGCAGGTGTGTCTTGCAGCTGACAAAGTTGAAAAACGTTGGTATCTAGATAGCGGGTGTTCAAGACACATGACTGGTGACGAAGATCAATTTGTCACCTTGGAACCAAAGAATGGTGGAGTAGTAACCTATGGAGACAATGGTAAAGGGTATATCATTGGAAAGGGTAAAATTTTCATTGCTCCATCTGTTTTTATAGAAAATGTCTTATTAGTTAAAGGTTTGAAACATAATCTTCTTAGCATAAGTCAGTTTTGTGATAAAGGATTTAAAGTTACATTTGAAGCATCTGTATGTATAATCACAAATCCTAAAGATAATAGTATTGTACTTGTAGGACAAAGGCAAAGGAATATTTATTTAGTAGATCTTCAAGAATTAGGCAAGAAAAATGGTTTATGCTTAATTACTAATGAAGAAAAGAAAAATGAAACTAGTTGGCTTTGGCATCGAAGACTAGGACATGCTAGTATGGAATTAATATCAAAACTAGTTAAGAAGGAGTTAATAAAAGATGTGCCAAAATTGACTTTTGAAAAGGACAAAATATGTGGACCATGTTCATTGGGAAAACAAACTAAGTCATCCTTCAAATCGAAAAATGTAGTCTCAACAACTAGACCATTTGAACTCATACATATGGATTTATTTGGACCTACTAGAACTACAAGTCTAGGAGGGAAGAAGTATGGACTAGTTATTGTAGATGATTTTTCGAGGTACACATGGGTTTTATTTTTGGCACATAAGAATGAAGCATTTTCAGAATTTTTGAAACTATACAATAAAATCATAAATGAAAAGAAACTCACATTGGTAGCAATTCGAAGTGATCATGGCACGGAATTTGAAAATCAACACTTCGTGGAATTCTGCACTAAAAATGGAATATCACATCAATTTTCAGCACCTAGAACGCCTCAACAAAATGGGGTTGTTGAAAGGAAAAATAGGACATTGGCAGAAATGGCACGCACAATGTTGTGCGAGTCAAATCTTCCAAAGTACTTTTGGGCTGAAGCTATAAACACTTCTTGCCATATTCTAAATCGAGTCTTAATACGACCTATAACTAAGAAAACTCCTTATGAACTTTTGAACAATAGGAAACCAACTGCAAAATATTTTAAAGTATTTGGATGTAGATGTTTTATCTTAAATAATGGCAAGGAGGATTTAAGTAAATTTGATGCCAAGTCAGATGAAGGTATCTTCTTAGGATACTCCACATCTAGCAAGGCATACAGAGTATTCAACAAAAGAACCTTAGTAGTGGAAGAGTCGGTCAATATTATATTTGATGAGTCTGATAGTGAGTCTGCTAGGAAAGAAAGTATTGTTGATGATGATACAGGAATTATAGACTTTGAAAAGTTGAATATAGATGACGTGCCAAATCAAGATAAGGGAGAAGATTGCCTGCCACCACAACCCCAAGACGTGCCAAAAGAATGGAGGTATGCACATGGACATCCCAAAGACTTAATTATTGGTGATCCATCTCAAGGGGTAAGAACTCGATCTTCTCTTAGGAATTTAAATGATTATCTTGCTTTTGTTTCACAATTAGAACCTAAAACTTATGAAGAAGCTGAAAAAGATACTAACTGGATAAATGCCATGCAAGAGGAATTAAATCAATTTAAAAGAAGTAATGTATGGACATTAACTGAAAGACCAAAACATAATTCAGTAATTGGAACAAAATGGGTATTTAGAAATAAATTAGATGAAAATGGAGTAGTTATAAGAAATAAGGCTAGACTTGTAGCTAAAGGATACAATCAGGAAGAAGGAATAGATTATGATGAGACGTTTGCTCCTGTAGCTAGATTAGAAGCTATAAGATTACTTCTAGCATTTGCATGCTTTATGGACTTTAAATTATATCAAATGGATGTGAAGAGTGCATTTTTAAATGGTATTATTGAAGAGGAAGTATATGTAGAACAACCTCCAGGATTTGAAAATCATGAATTACCAAATCATGTGTTTAAATTGCATAAGGCATTATATGGATTAAAGCAAGCACCTAGGGCTTGGTATGATAGACTAAGTAAGTTTCTCATTGATAATGACTTTTGTAGAGGAAATGTAGATAAAACTCTATTTCTCAAAAGAAAGGACAAAAATCTACTAGTGGTACAAATATATGTAGATGACATAATCTTTGGTGCCACTAACGATACTCTATGCAAAGAATTTGCTGATTTAATGCATGGAGAATTTGAGATGAGTTTGATGGGAGAATTAAGCTTCTTTTTAGGATTACAAATCAAACAAACTAAAGAAGGTATTTTCATTCATCAAACTAAGTATACAAGGGAAATACTGAAGAAGTTTGGTAATGAAAATCATAAGGGAATTGGCACTCCAATGAATCCCACTAATAAGCTAGACAAGGATGAAAAAGGGAAAAGTGTAGATATTAAGCTCTATAGAGGACTAATTGGATCCTTGCTCTATCTTACGGCTAGTAGACCCGACATTGTATTTAGTGTAGGGATATGTGCTAGATATCAATCGGATCCTAAGGAGTCACATTTAAGTGCAGTTAAGAGGATCCTTAGATATTTAAGAGGAACCACCACCATTGGATTATGGTACTCGAGAGACTCATGTCTAGATTTGCTCGCATACTCAGATGCAGATTTTGCCGGATGCAAATTAGATAGAAAGAGCACAAGTGGCACATGCCAATTCTTAGGAAACAATTTAGTATCATGGTTTAGTAAAAAGCAGAATTCAGTAGCACTATCCACAGCCGAAGCTGAATACATAGCTGCTGGTAGCTGTTGTGCTCAAGTATTATGGCTCAAGCAACAACTAGAGGACTATGGTGTTAAACTAGAAAATATTCCTATTAAATGTGACAATACGAGTGCTATCAATCTCACTAAAAATCCAGTTCAGCACTCTAAGGCCAAACACATAGAAATAAGGTACCATTTCATTAGGGATCATGTGCAAAATGGAAATGTATGCATTGAGCATATATGCACGGAAAAACAATTGGCCGATATATTCACAAAACCACTGAGTGAAGATAGATTCTGTATGCTCAGAAGGGAATTAGGTATATGTGATCCTTTTATTGAATGAATATGAAAGGAAGTTAGTAGTCTCATGATACATTCTTCTAACTTCAAAAATCCCATGAAACATGAGTCAAATTTGTTGTCTATAAATTTCTTACTCATGTATCAATGTCCCATAAGGAGCTTATAAGGATTAAAAGCGAGGAAAACTTTTTAGAAGCAAAAAGGAAGAGAAAATCAAGTTCTGCACTTGGGTCGACCCAACCCAGAACAAGGGTCGACCCAACATTGAGTCGACCCAAGAAAATTCTTGAGTCGACCCAACGTCGGGACCCCACTGTTAAAAGGGGGCCCGAGAGCTCATCTAGGGCACTGTTTGCCCTTTGTCTTCTTCCGAAAATCCTTGTCCCCACTCTCCAATCTCCACTAGACTCCTCCAAACAGTAGATTTCTTTAAGATCTTGGAGAAATGGGTCCCAAACGAGCCGTAGCCAAAAGATCCGGAAGAGTGAGCCGAGTCCAACAAGAGGAAAGGCGCCCTACCGAGCCTTCTCCCGTGTCTCCACCGTGTGAGGCACGTGCGGAGGTCCCTCCTCCTCCTTCCCCCTCAGTGCTCCTTGCAAGATTTGCGGGGAGGCCGGTTACTACCGGAAGAAGGATCCATTCGGAGTTTTTCAACCAAGAAGGATTTCGAATTTGGGAATGGATCCAAAGACAAGGATGGGAGTATCTTTGCTCCCTTGATGTGGTGATATACCCCGGGTTAGTCCAAGAATTCTACGCCTTCCTCAAGACTGGTATGGGAGGGCTTGTTTCAGATGTTAGAGGGGTTCGGATCCGTGTATCCGAGGAGAGCTTGAGTGAGCTTCTACACCTACCTTGCACGGGAGCTATTCCGGAAAGATCAGATAACAAAATGAGAACTCTTCAGCTGATCATGGAAAATGAGAACTTCGATTTCTCTCAGAAGGTAATAGCTAGTTCTCTTTCCGCCGAGATGAGGTTGTTGCTTAATATGATAAATAGAATTTTATTTCCGAAGACCGGGAGATTCGATCTCATCTCAGAACGAGATCTTGCAGTTATGGAGTGCATGATTAGGGGGATTCCCCTAAATCTTCCGGCCATGATATTGAGGCAAATGAGAAAGGTAATAAGCAGCAACAGGGTATCATTGCCTTATGGCATGATACTTACATTGATCTTCCGTCAGCACGGGTTACCTCTCGAGGAGGAAGCATTCAAGAATCTGCAACCCACAGACACGTACACTGCACGGTCACTCATACGCATGGGTTATGAGAAAGTGAACGGGCAGTGGATACATACTGGTGCAGGCATTCAGGGTGAAGCACCAGAGGGAGAGGCACCAGAGGGTGAGGATGAGGAGCCTATGGATCATCCTACTGCACCCTCAGAGGCTGGACCATCGTCATCTGCTCCTCCGACAGATACGGATGACTTCTGGAGCAGGATGACAGAGCTCATGTCAGCTCAGGCGAGGACTATTACTGACGGGCTCACGAGCCGATTAGACGCCCGGTTGGATGTCATGTCTGCTGATATCAGTGATCTGAGGCAGCAGATTGGAGCACTCCGGAGAGAGAGGGAGACACATGGACCATCTGTGCCACAGGCTGCTGAGTCAGAGATATCGGCACAGAGTCATCCAGCTCGACGTGCTCCACGCCAGACTCAGTCTCACCAGGCTCGACCTCCCCTCGCCACGTATGCTAGGAGGATGAGGACTAGATCCCAGCCATTAGATTCCCCCTAGGCTGATCTTAGTATCTATGTTTAAAGCCTAGGCTAGAAATCTAGTTCTCATATGTATCTTGTTTTTTCTCATATGTATCTTGCTTTTGCCTTATATCTTTAAATCTTGATTGAGGAACATTGTACTTATCTTTATTTTTGGGCATTATTGTATGAAAATGTTCCTATTTTGATCAATGAAGTCTGAAGTTTGTTCTTTATTGCATCTTTTCCCATATATATGTTTTTTTTTTTTTGATGATAACAAAAAGGGGGAGAAGAGAAGGAAAGAGTATATAAAGGAAACGAGAAGAAAAGAGTATATAAAGGGGGAGAAGAAAAGATAGTGTTTAAAAAAAAATATTAATTTTGTGAGAAAGAGTGAGTAAAGAAGTTATGAAAAGAAAAGAGAAATAAATGGGCAAACAAATTGAAAATCATATAAGAAAGCTTATATATCTAAGGGGGAGCAATTTGTAACAATGAAAACCATCAAATCAAAAATTTCTATCATAATTCAGAATTTGGCACATATAAATTCAAAATTTGGCACGCTCCTCTCTCACCCCGATACATAAGCTGAAACTCATATTTTATCTCAAATTTTTGAAGTTTCATTGCTAATGAATTATAAATGAAAGGGGGAGCCATTCAAAAAATCAAATTGGCAAATTTTGAATGATATAGGGGGAGATTTCACTTATATATATGAAAAGCTGAAATTCTGAAATTCAATCCCTTTTATAAACTGATTTTAAAGACAAGTATCAATAGGCTTATACTCTTTATTTTGTAATCATCAAAAAGGGGGAGATTGAGGATGATAATGTTATTTTGATGATTAACAAGCAATTCTCTAGAGTATGCTATAAGTTAAAATTGATACTTCATTTATAAGTTCATTGCTCTCAGTATATTTGTTTAATTGAAAATATATATATGGTCTTGTTCATTTGGATGGATCTAATCTTGAGAATGCAGCAAAGTGTGAATTGAGTCGACCCATAGGTTGATTGGGTCGACCCCGGGACTTAAAGGAATCATCTGGCACACTCCTGCAAAAACAGCACAAATGAACAGTGAGTTGGGTCGACCCAAGGTAGGCATGAGTCGACCCAACCTCCAAAGAACCTCAAAATGCAAAGGAAAAATGCTCTCTGGATTTACTGAGAGGGTCGACCCACACAGTGGTTGAGTCGACCCAAGCTTGAGTCGACCCAAACCCTGAGAAGGTCGACCCAAAGACAAGACAGAAAGACAGACAGAAAATGGTTCTCTGAAATTACTGAGAGGGTCGACCCAAGAAGAAGTTGAGTCGACCCAAGTGAACTTTGAGTCGACCCAAACCCTGAGAGGGTCGACCCAAATGGAAGACAGAAAGACAGACAGAAAATGGCTCTCTGGAATTACTGAGAGGGTCGACCCAAGAAGAAGTTGAGTCGACCCAAGTGAACTTTGAGTCGACCCAAAGAATGGTTGGGTCGACCCAAGTGAAGGAAGTTTGAAATTCATGTTTCTGTGTTCTCTGAGAGGGTCGACCCAAGGAATGTTTGAGTCGACCCAAGGCCAAGTTGGGTCGACCCAAGGACAGGTTGAGCCGACCCAAACACGGGCTGAACAGTAACGGCTAGTTCTGCAGATGTACTTTTTGTCCTTCCCAAGGCATGTAACGGCTAGTTTTTCAAATCTGACGAATGGGGCTTGTCCAAGGAAGGTTGAAAACTATTTAAAGGGGCACTATTCATCAGAATAAACAACTTTTGAGTGGGAAATCAAAGAATACACAAGAAAACCAAAGAGCCCTAATCTTCTTCATCAAGAGCTTCATTCAAAAATCAAAGAAAGGGATTGAGCAGATTCAAAGAGGCATCAAGAGCTCCTTCCCCCATTGAAGAGTGAAGCTTCCTTGATAAAGAAGAGCCAAGCGACTTCAAAGCGATAATTTCTTTCTAACTCTTCTTCATTGCTCATATTGTTCTATATGCTCATTTAGGAGTTTAAATCTTTTCTTTTCATTTGTTTGAATACTTTGTAAAGGTTCGTTGGTGAGCCCGCAAAACCAACAAAGGTTTTTGGTAAACCCGGAAAACCAAAGTTGTAAAGGTTCGTTGGTGAGCCCGCAAAACCAACAAAGGTTTTTGGTAAACCCGGAAAACCAAAGTTGTATAGGTTCGTTGGTGATCCCGTAAAACCAACAAGGTTTTTGGATTGTGAGCCCGGAAAACAATCCAACTGTAATCCGCGAGATTATAGTGAATTCCCAAGGGTACGCTTGGGGAGTGGACGTAGGTGCTAAGGAGAGCACCGAACCACTATATATTGTTGTGTTTGGATTGTGTTTGTGCTTTCATTCTCTCTTGCTTTACTTTCTATTCTTGCATTAGTTTAACTCACTCTAATAACCTAAGTAAGCATCCATCGCAGTTAACTAAGAAAGTTTTAAAAGCACTAAAGTAAAGAAGAAACCAATTCACCCCCCCCTCTTGGCTTGTCACCTTGGGCAACAGAAACATTGGGGACAATGTTGAATTTAAGTTGGGGGGAGAGATTACTATATTTTTCTATATATCATACCAATTGTCATATATGTTAAAAAAAAAAACAAAAACAAAAACAAAACAAAAAAAAACTCTATTTAAAAAATATATATATTTATATATATATAAATAAAAAATAATACAAAACTATAATAATAGTAATAATAATAACAAACATATATTTTGTTGCATTTAATTACCACTATATTTTTCAAAGAAATAAACATGTGCAGCTATTAAGGCAAGGAGCATATTATGACTTATTAGAGACCTATTATTAGATCCCCACACAAGTATTCAATGACAATAGGAAAGCCTCAGGAGTTCACTTGTGTTACCTATTTATTTGTTGACCTTATTCGCAAAAGAAGTACGAGTGTCCTTGTCTTAAAGTTCATGATTTGGTTTTCACATAAAGATTGAGTTTGAAATTCCCGGCTAGATCACCTGGGTGCCTTATGTTCTGACCTTGGTTGACCTATAGTCACAATACAGTCACGTTACATTAAAAAAAAATAAAAATAAATAAAAAAAAGAGAAATAATACTGTTTGTCTTCACTGAGTAACCGGGCCTCTTGCCTACAAAGCAGCGAGTGTTCGCGTAAAAAGGTGAAAATGACTGAAATAAGTGACTAGTCTGGCCTCGTGGCGTAGTTTGGTTCGAGTAATTAAGTCCGAGGGGTGTTTCACCTAATGCCTTGAGCCAACTGGATCAAGAGTCATTGACCCAAAGCTCGTTACATGGACCTTACTAGAGCCTAATGGAGTTGGACTGTTGTAGTCACTATGTAAAAAATAATAATAATAAAAAAAAAACTTACTTAAACATGAGTAAGTTAGTTAAACTTAAACCAAGTGACGTGTGGATGACTGGTTTGACTCCATTGTTTTAGAACTCTGTGTACCTGGGATGTCTAGTTGGGATTGATAGCTTCATTTTTATATGCGAACCATTCTGGATAAATTACATGTGATATTCAGAAAATTTAGTGGATCGGGAGCTAACAAATAGTAGTTAACATTTGTGAATTTGAGTAGTGCACCTAGAACTCAAGGGGTACCCAATTGTGGTGGAGGTATAGGTATTCTGAGACGTCACATTTACATTTGCCTTAAGAGTTGCTATGTTTTAAAGTATCTTCTAACTTAAAAACGATGTTTGTGGATAACATCACTGCAAACCCTCACGAGACAATACTCGTCCACTAGGGTAACCTAGGGGTTTAACGGCTTGTTGCACGTGCTAAGTGCAATCGTAATGCTCTACGAAAGTGAGTATTTATTTTAATTCATGCATATTGATATATATAAAATAAACAATACTTTTGCACCCTCATTTTATCATTTTCACACTAAATTGCTAGAGACTAGCAATAAGCTAGTTGGGGGGTGTGATGAGAGTACAAAAGTGAAATCTTCATATTATCTTAATTAGTATTATAGTTAATTTTTATTAATAAAATTAATTAATTAATGTTTTATTTGTGTTTGAGTGAAATTAATCCAAGAGACCCAGTAACTCTGGATTTGAGCCCAATGCCTGGCAGCCCAAGCTCAATAAATTTTCCAAACATCCACAGCATGGGGGCTTTGAAATTTTCCAATTTCTCAACCGATCGTGGACCTCCAAGCATCATGGCATCTCATTCAAGGGACCTAAGCTAAACCAGCTCATTCAAACGGTGGAGCGTGCGACGGAAGAGGAGGAGACCAGCAGCCAACGGGAGGAGAAGAGTCCCAAGCCGAGTCCTCCACTTCTTTTCCATGAGTCTTCTTAACTTCCCAACATCAATGTCTTCCGAAGCTCCCTAGTCCTTCTTCTCCAACGGTTTCGTCTGTGTTTCAAAATTCTCAACGGCAGCGAGGGAACTCCAAAGCCAATCCATCCGTTCGCATCCCTGCAGCCGAAGAGTTCCAAGCAATTCATGGCATCCAGATTTCATTCATCCCGTATCTCAAGCAAACGCGGATCATTCCAAGCTGCATTCAAATCCATGCGTTTCAGATGCTTCATCATCCCAACAGCCATCACGAAGCATCCAGCCGGTTGATCTCCTTTTCCCAGTGAAAAACAGAGTACCAGCCGTTTCGTCCAGGGAAGTCCAGCCGAATCAAAACCTTCCCATGATCGAGTCCATCGCAAAGCACCCAGCAATCTCGGTTCGACTTCCATCGCGAAAACAGGGAGCAAATTAAACGGCCGGTTTGATCTTCATTGATTCCCAGCGTCTCTTGAGCTTTGGGAAAATTCTATAAAAGGGGGAGCCATCCGGTGGAAGAGAGAGGAGGCGAGGGGAGGTCACGGAACGGAAGGGAGAAAGCAGCCGGGGGAGCCATCTGACAGAAGAAGAGGAGAAGCAGCTGACGGATCTAAGGGGAATCCATCCGGAGCATCTTCTCTTCTAATCTAGGCAGCCGACGGGAGAGAGGAGAAGAGGACAGCTAGAGGCCAAGGGAACCAGGAAGCTCCCTCTTCCGATCTACCTTCTCAGCCGAACAAGAGAAGGAGGAGAAGCAACGGGAGGAGAAAACCCAAAGAAAGAAAACAGAGCACCCTGTTTTCTTAAGAGGAGAAAGAAAAAAAAAAAAGGATTTATGTTTATTTTATTTACTCTATACTAATCCTTTTTATAAAATTGCTTGCATCTCATATGGATAGCTAAATATCTTTTAGCTAAGGCTAAGGAAAAGCCTAGCATTTTCTTCATGTATTTCATTTAATCATCAATGGGATTTTAATGTTTTTGATTTAATTTATGGTGCAGGAAATTTATAGAAATTATTTCAAACTTATATATTTTCTTTGATTTGTTATTTCTCCGGGTATAACAGATGCTTAGAAATCTCTGTAGTTTAAAATAGAATTACTGTAATGCTGCCCATAAAACTAAATCTATTTAACTGAGATAATAGATGATTTTAAGAAAAGCACGATGAAGTGCTAGACTGAATCCTGATGCCTTAGTTATATTTTGTCAATCCGAATATTATTTAGCCTTTAGTTTTTGTTCACTGTCAAATCCCTGTGGATTCGATCTCGGACTCACCGAGAATATTACTTTGCTACACCCTATACTTGGGGTATCCTACGTTTAATTTCCCTTTTTAAAAGAGCAAGATTAAAAGCATAGCATGAAGAGGAGGAGGAAGGAGTAGAGGAGCTAGGTTGAAGTAAAGGGATAGGCAACAATGGAGGTTTGGGTGAAGATTGCTGCTTGGCCTGGGCAAAGGGAAAACTATTTTCATCAAACTTAACGTGGCGAGAGATAAAAATTCTGCCAATGGTGGGATTGTAGCAGCGGTAGGCTTTATGATGTTGGGAATAACCAAGGAACACACACAGTATGGATCGTGGAGAGAGCTTGTTGGTTGTGTAGGGCTTGAGCCAGGGAAAACAAGTGCAGCCAAATACTTTTAGAAGACTGTAGTTAGGGGGGTGATGATGAAGAGTTTCATAGGGAGAGATATTGTGAAGTAAGGCGGTGGGTAAACGATTGATCAAAAATACTGCAGTGTGCAGTGCTTCAAGCCAAAATTATTATGGGAGTGAGGCATGAAGGAGAAGGCTACGGACAACTTCCAGGATGTGGCGGTGCTTCCTTTCAGCAACGCCGTTTTGTTCGGGAGTATGAGGGGCAGACATTTGATGTAATATACCATGAGATGAAAATAATTTGTGGAACTTGGTGTTGTTGTATTCACCCCCTCCATCTGTTCTAAACCTTTTTATGGTGGTAGAGAATTGATTTTCTACCAATACTTTGAAATGAACAAAGGATTGGAAGACATCAGATTTTAATTTCAGGGGATAGACCCAACTAAACCTACTAAAATCATCGATAAAGAGAACATAATACTGAAAACCAGAGATAGAGGGGGTAGGGGAAGGACCCCATACATCGGAGTGTACTAGTTGTAAAGAACCGGTGGTTGAAATTTTAATGGAGGAAAAGGGAAGCTTGTGGCTCTTTGCCCTACAGTAGGATGGACAGATTGTGGAAGTAACTGAGGTAGTGTTGTTGCTATGTTCCTTGAGGACGGGTAAGGAAATTGATGAAGCCGGGTGACCGAGACTAAGATGCCACAGGGATGCGGAGGCAGATGTGGAGATTAGAGCAGAAGCTGCAGACGTTGAGGAAGGTTTAAAGGTGAAGGGTATTCTGTAGAGGCCCTCAGAGCACCGCCCCTGAAAAAGAACCTGATGGCTGTGTTTGTCCTTAATAACACAGCCAGTAGAGTCGAAAATAAGGATGCAATCATTATCAGATGTTAGTTTGTAAACAGAGAAGAGGTTGTGGGAGATGTGGGGTACATGAAGTATTTGGGAGAGTTTAAAAGTATGAGTGGGAGTGGAAAGAGTACCGGTCCCTGTTTGTTGAATATGCAGGGAGTCTCCATTTCCAACCGTTACCTGATCAGAACCATGGTATGAAGAGGGCTGCTGCAGATTGGAGGAGGTAGGAGTGAGATGGGATGTTGCCCCGGTATCAATAATCCACTCAGAGGGAGTGGATGAGCCGGCAGAGGAGATAAGATAAGCTTGATGAGCTGCAGGGGAGGAAACCTCTCCAGTAAAGTTGGTATCTAATCGATACCAGCAGGTGAGTGCTGAATGCCCTCGTTTGTGACAAATCTGGCATTCCACCGATGATCTAAACTGTCGACCACGGCCGGAGTTCCAGCCGGTAGATCGCTGGTCAATCTGGAAACGACCACAGCCACGAAATGAATTTGATCTATCAGTTCGTCCTCTGCCTCGTATGGCTGAGAGAGCAAAGGATGGTTCAGGAGCAGAGTGTTGGTTCTCTTTGTTAGTGAGGATGATTTCCTCACTGGCTAGGAGGGCATAGAACTCTTCTAGATCAATAGGCGAGGAACAAGTCCGTATGGCAGTTGAAAAAGAATCATAGAGAGCCGGAAGACCATTCAGAATGTGCAGGATGATGTCTTCAGTGTCAATTTGAGCTCCTGCAGCAGCGAGAGTATCAACTTTGGATCGAATTTGATCCAGATATTGAGACATTGGGGAATCAAGTTTCTTCAATTTGTGTAGCTCCGTCTTTAGTTGAATGATGTGTGTTCGAGAAGCAGAATTCAATCTGCTATTCAGAGTGCTCCAGATTTGAGAACAGTGTTCCAAATTGATGACGGACGGTAGAATGGAGGGGGAAATTGTGGAGGTCAGAGCCGTGGCGAGAAGGAGATCAGTGTTGATCTAGGAATCATAGAGACTTGCTTCAGATCTATCGGGAGCAGTCGAACCGTCCAGGAAACCTAGAAAGCCATTTGCCTTGAAGACTTTCGTGATCTGGGATCGCCATATGAAGAAGTTTTGTGAGGTAAGAGAGATTGGCACCAGGGTATTGATTTTACCCTGTAAAAATTTGAGCCGAGAAGAGATGATTTTCTCCTCAATGGCTTGAGCTCCTTCTTAGGATCTTGTGATGTTTTCTGATCCGGGAGACGCCATAGGCAACCGAACCTCCAGCTCTATTGACTGCTCTGACGTAGGTAGCTAGAGCTTTCCCATTGGTGAAGGACAAGTTCTGGATATTAGGCCAGGTCTTGTGGCTCTGATACCATGTAGAGAAGAAGAATCAGAGACAGAGTAAGGAGAAGGTAAGAGAAAGAAGTAGAATTGATCATATCATTTTTCTTACAATAGTAGAGTACATTGTCCCTGCTTATATAGGGTGTGAAGGAGGATAAAATGGGAAGAAAGTTGTTAGAGAATCATTTGAAGAATCAGATCTGAACTGATTCTGGTGTAACGGAGTTCTCGTAAGGAAACGTCTTCAGCTGAAACGTTTCATGTTATTCCCGTTTTAGCTGAGACGTTTCAGTTGCAGAGCTGTTACAGGTGCCCTGTTCAGTGGGCAGAGGTAATTCATCCGTTGTAGGTTAATACATACATCATGTGGTTGCTAAATTAATGATATTCATGTTAATATGCTTGATTATTACTAAAATTTATTGCTTAATATGCAATAAAAACTTGGCTTGAAGTCTTTTATTGATTATAATTTGTTAAGCTACTATATTGCATTTTAAGAACAGTAAGAAATGGAGAGAAAAAATATATTCTCCATCATTTGGAAAAGCAGGGAGACAGTAGGCGGCTTTCAGTATTTTATTAATTGGGACAATGTGTCCAGGTCCAAAGAACAGGGAGGATTAGGTATCAAAAATATTGATTAGATGAATCTTGCTTTGCTAGCTAAATGGGTTTGGAAGCTTGCTATGGGCTAAAGTAATCCTTGGTGGAGGCAGGTTAAATGCGCCTATTGTTTAAGGAGAAGGTTGTGGATGACAGGCAAAAAATGCACCAAGAAATTCTTTCCAATTTGGAAAGACATTGATAACCAACTGAGTAGCTCTTGGATCTCTTTCAAGCTCTGAACCAGCCCATTCTTTCCCACCTTTGCCCCTTTGCTCCCACCAAACTCCTCTCTGTTTTTTTTTACTTTTGCCTCCTCCCCTGTTTCTCCTCCTCTTTTCTCCAATGGCTCCAATGGCCGCCGCCGCCGCTGCCGTCGCCGCCCCCAACTCTTTCCTCCTCCAGAATCCCCTCCGCCCCTCCCCCAAACCCGTCGCCCTTCGCCCCAACCCCCGATTCTCCGTCTCCTGCGCCGCCGTCACCTCCGCCCCCTCCTCATCCCTCGCCGCCTCTCCCGGCGACCGCGGCGTGTTCAACTTCGCCCCAGGCCCCGCCACACTCCCGGAGCCCGTCCTCCTCAAGGCCCAGGCCGAGCTCTACAACTACCGCGGCTCCGGCATGAGCATCATGGAGATGAGCCACCGTGGAAAGGAGTTCGATTCCGTCATCAAGAAGGCCGAGTCCGATCTCCGCCTCCTCCTCTCCGTCCCCGACGACTTCGCCGTCCTCTTCCTCCAGGGCGGCGTCACCACACAGTTCGCAGCCGTCCCCCTCAACCTCTGCTCGTCCACCTCCGACCCCGCCGACTACTTGGTCACCGGATCCTGGAGTGACAAGGCCTTCAAAGAAGCCCAGAAGTTCTGCAAGCCCAACCTCATCTGGTCCGGCAAGCCCGAAAAGTACACCAAGATCCCATCTTTCGACCAGATCCCGCAGAACCCTGACGCCAAATACCTCCACATCTGCGCCAACGAGACCATCCACGGCGTCGAGTTCAAGGATTACCCGACGCCGGCGAATAAAAACTCGATCTTGGTCGCGGACATGTCCTCCAACTTCTGCTCGAAGCCCGTCGACGTCTCCAAGTTCGGCGCGATCTACGCTGGGGTGCAGAAGAACGTCGGCCCGTCTGGGGTCACCATCGTTATCGTGCGGCGAGATCTCATCGGCAGCGCCCAGGAGATCACGCCGGTGATGCTCGACTACAAGACCCACGCCGACAGCGCTTCGCTCTACAACACGCCGCCGTGCTTCGCGATCTATATGTGCCGGTGTGCGGCCTGGTGTTCGAGCATTTACTGGAGCAGGGCGGACTGGCAGAGTTCGAGAAGAAGAATGCGGAGAAGGCCGGAATTATCTACGATACGATCGACGGGAGCGGCGGGTTTTATATCTCTCCGGTGGAGAAATCGGTGAGATCGCTGATGAACGTTCCCTTCACGCTGCAGAGGAGTGAGCTTGACAAGAAGTTCATCGAGGAGGCTGCCAAGGAAGGGATGGTTCAGCTCAAGGGCCACCGATCCGTCGGCGGCATGCGGGCTTCGATATATAACGCGATGCCGTTGGCCGGAGTTGAAAAGCTGGTTGCTTTCATGAAGGATTTCCAAGCCAGGCATCCTTGATCAAGGATAAGATTTCTCCTTAGTTTCTCTTCCATAAGATCTTTGATCTTTCATTTCTGGGCTGTTTTCAGTTGCATTCTATGCAAATGTAATGTCTTTCTTCATGAGTTGATTCCAAAAAGTACTATTATTCGTTGTTAGTCTGGTGTGCTTCATGAGGTCTAATGCTAAAATTTTTGATTTTAAAATTATTCGGTGTCTCAAAACCAGGTGTTGTTGGAAACTGGACCCGGGGATGACCGCGGACCAAGGAGGAGGAGCTTCAGCAGGGGGTGCAACGGTGGACAGTTTTCTCCGGAGGACCTGCAAGAAGCCGGTGGCCGGGAGTTTCGGAGCCGGCCCTCCGATGCTTAAGTCAGAGGAGGTTTTTTGGTGGAGCCAGCAGAGAGGTTTCGTAAAAGAAAAAAAAGTTCTCTCCTCAGGAGGAAGAAGTCCCCCTTTTTATAAGAGGGGTATATGGGTTACCTGTGATGTGACTGTGCAAATTAATGAGTTACCGTCATGATTGGACGCGATCGTGTGAATTAATGAGTTGCCGTGGATGGCCCAAGATTTTGGGCTGGCTGGAGGTCCGTTGAGATCGTGCGCATTTAATCGTTGACAGTCGCTGGGGCGGAGATCGCGGAATTGGACCCCGGATGAGAAGGAGAGGGACTTGATTTTTGATGGAGTGAAGGGGTCTGCTTCGTCCTTTGACTGGGTCTCCTTTGGGCTTGAGGTCGATCGGGCTCAGCTTAATTAAGATTAAGGCTGTAAGGCTGTGAGCTCTGAGGTCGGGAGCGCCGAGGTCAGGCGTCTCGAGGTCGGACGCCTTGAGGTCGGACGTCTTGAGGTTGGGCACCTTGAGGGTTGCCGCCGTCGCGCTCGCCATCACGTGCCGGCGATATATCCACATGTTTTGAGCAATCCATTTTTTCCCCAACACTACCCCCGACTTCCGAATTTGAGCCGTTTGCGAGCTCGGGTGAAGGAAGTAGCTATCTTCATCATGCCGGTGGAATCAGACGGCTTTAAGTCGCTCCGCCGTTTCGCGCGCTTCAGGGGTGTCTTTAATAAGAGCACAAGGCGGCGGCCTTTCGCTTTTCGAGGCAGTTTTGGGCCACGGGTTCATAATGAGGCTCCAGTGTCTGACGAGACGCCGCTTCGATTTTGCTTTTAAAGTGTCGATCCAAGTTGATACGCTGCTTCGGTTTCCGAGGCCGACACGTGGCGCGATCTAGACGGGAAGCGCGATTGGTTCTGTCGATCTGAGCCGTCGGGGGGGTCTATATAAACCCTGGCCTGGCCCTAGAAGCTCTCATTTGGCCGCTGCAGCTATTGTCTTCTTCTTCTTCCACCTTCTTCTCCCCTTTTTTCCAATCGTTGCTTAGTTTTCCCCGGCGGCGCTCCGAGGCGTTTTCTGGTGATCACCTTGATCCCTTGCTTTCGATCGGCGGCATTTTCGGTGAAACCCATAGTAGGTCTCTTACCCACGTTTGCTTGGAGGACTGTCGTTTTTCTTTTCCTTCTTTCCCTTCCTGCTTCTTTATTTTCTTCTATTTGGTGAGTACGGCAATGTCAGGTGGTGCTTCATCTTCCGGTAGGGACCTTTCTCGTAGGAGGGAGGTCACGTCGGAGATAGGCCATGGCCCAGATAGGTCCTGATAGAAGAACTTGTGCTTGATTTTGATTTATATGTTGATGGTCTTTCGAGTTCGCATGGCCTTGTATGTTCTCTGTAAAACTCTGATGCCGTATACAGAATCAATCGCGCCACTTTCTACTGGAAGTTATCTTGTCTGGTTTAATTGCTTTTAAAAACTATATTGTTAAATGAGAGGCCTCTTTGTTTTAGGTTTGGACTTGATGTCAAGCTATTTTTGCTGTGTCTCTGTCTACCTTTGCCCTTTGATTCATTTTGTGGCTTTTAATTTTTATAAAAAATATCAAATTTTACATAGGCTTGGCCCATACTCGATTAAAAATAAATAAAGTTTAGGCACGAGGCCCAACCCATGATCAGCTCTAATCAAATTCCTACATCCTGTGTGTGGAGATTGTCATTTGCAAAACTTCGAATGCTAATCTGGGACCTTCTAATTTCAGCATTCATGATAATAGATGATGAGATACACTTTCTTTAAAGATAATGTCCCATGAGATTCATTATAAATGACAATAGATCATGCATGCAAAAAAATTGCAGGTCCCTTCAAAGGCAATCAGATGTAGAGGAACATGATAAATTACATCCCACTTCAGTGAAAAGCCCTTGTTTTCCACACCCAGCAAACCAAAATTGTACCACAGTAAAATTGGATGTAATTTGGAGAATTACAGCCCAGTCCACTTAATTTTCGGTGAATGAGAAAATAATCTTAATTTTTCACTAAAATAAAACTTAAATATTAGGAACAGGGAACAAGGCAGAGAGTAACTTCACTATAACCTTAATTTTTTGAAATACAATTGGAATACTAAAACTAGGAACTCTCACCAACAGATAAAAGGTTCCATTGGCTAACATAAATCTGCTGGCCACCAGAGAGGGTGATTGATGCATCCAAAACAACCCAAGCTGATAAGCTCACCAAGTCCACCAGGCTACTGCGGGTTAGGAAGCCAAACCCCCATTACTTGGTCGCCATCGACCGTGTCTTCGACACATGGAACTTGTTGGGGGAAAATCAGTCACTCCAAAACATAGGGGGCACGCGGTCGGCACGTGCTCCCGACCAGAAGGCGCCCGACCCGAAGCCTTAAGGCCCGCAACCAGACCTGGAGTCCGACCAAGCGCTCAACCCCGAAGCGCCCCGCCCAAACACTTGGTCTTAACATCCTCGACCTTGAGAGCCTGGTCTCCCAACTGCACCGTCCACCTACTGCAATCACATCCACTTGCAGTCCGATCAGGGACCATACCCTGCCATTGCACTAAACAATTAATGTGCATGACCTCTGCTGATCTCCGGCTCACTCAACAATTAATGCGCATGGCCTCTGCTGATCTCCGGCTCACTCAACAATTAATGCGCATGGTCTCTACTGATCTCCGGCTCACTCAATAATTAATACGCATGGCTCCTGCCATTTACGGATCTCAAGCCCTCCACGGCAAATCCGCCCGGCCGCGTCCGATCAACCACGACGACTCATTACCGTCAACTTGATCTCCTACGGCAAGGCATTAATTCACACGATCGTGCATTAATCCGACACATACAATCATACGGTAACCCGTTCGCTCCGTCACATCGCAGGTATATCTATATCCCCCTATAAAAAGGAAACCCGATGCCCGGAGAGGGGGTTGGCTGGCAAAAACTCGAAAAATTACTCTTTCTCCACATATTTGCCCCCTCTGACTTGAGCATCGGAGGGCCGGTGCCGGAAACCCCGGCCACCGGCTTGTTGCAGGTCTCCCGGGGGACGCCGCTCGCCGACGGACCGCCACCCGCCATTCCAGCACCGGAGCTCCCCTCCTCCTCAGCCGACGGTCGCCCCCGGGTCCAAATTTCAGCAACAGTTGGCGCTAGAGGAAGGGCCCGAGTCGTGGCCATGAAGTTGAGGAGTAAAGGAGCCTCTAACGCCTCCCGGCGTCTCCCACAAATCCCCGGACACTCTCTCCGTAACTCGCCATCTCCGGCTGATCCAGCTCCCCAAGTCCAGCCAGAACAGTTCAATGTCCTGGTGCAGCATGTTCATACCCTGGCCGCCGCTATCCAAGGACTGCAACATGGGGAAGCCCTGCCCATGCCGCCTCCGCGGGCCCAAGTCCAGCCAGTGCTTCCTCCAGATGGACCGGCGCCCCAGGGCCCAAACCCCCATGGCTCCTCGAGGGCCAACAATGAAGAGTGATGCTGTCGCCAAGACGCCCCCTGGGCATCTCCTCGGAGAGAATTGCCGAGGAGGAGCATAGACAAAAGGCCACAGTTTTCAGAAGCTGAGTCGGCCCCGGACCGCCACGAGCCAGAGCAGACTACCGTGGCAATCCCCCAGGCTGGAGAGCTCGACAGGAAGGTCGAGAACCTCGAGCGCCAGATTGAGGCGCTTCATAGCAGGAAGGCAAGGCGAGAGGGCGACTTCGAATTTACCACCAAGTCCCCCTTTTTCCGCCAGATTGAGGACGAGCCGGTCCCACTGAGGTTCAAAATGCCTCAAGTGGAGCCCTACAATGGAACTACCGACCCCCTCGATCATTTGGAAAGTTACAGAGCCTTCATGGCATTGCAAGGGTCCTCGGAGGCTGTGCTCTGCAAGGCCTTCTCCGCAACTCTTCGGGGAACGGCTCGGCTTTGGTTCTCGGGACTGAAGCCGAGCACGGTATCCTTCTTTGAGCAGCTCGGAAGGCAGTTCACCACCAACTTTGCTGCCAGCCGACGCCAGCGGCAAACATCGGATTCCCTCCTGGATGTCAAGCAAAAGGACGGGGAATCCTTTAGAGAATATCTCGACCGCTTCACCGCTGCAACCTGAGAGGTCTGCGAGCTCGACCAGTCGATAGCCATGTCGGCAGTAAAGACGGGGCTCGCTCTTACAGATTTCTCTTCTCTATCGAGAAGTGCTTCCCCGCCGACTTCAATGAGATGTTGGCCCGAGCTCGGAAGTATGCGAAGGCCAAGGAGGCTATCGCCTCCAGAAAGGGCGTGACCGAGCAGGCTTCAAAGAAACCGAAGAAGTGCCGCGAAGAGCGCGGCCGCCCAAGAAGCCGATCTCCCCGCCGAAATAACCAGCCTCGACTGAGGAGCCCACCTCTACAACGGGGACAGCCACGGCCAAGGTCCCCGCCTCGACAGCGATCCCCACCGCGACCACGGATGTCCTCGAGGAGGTACGAGAGCTATACCCCGTTGAATGCCCCCCGAGCAGAGGTCCTTATGGAGATAGAAGGTCGGGACTATTTCCGACCTCCACCTCCAATGCGGGACGCGGGAGCTTGGCGCAATCCTAGGAAGTATTGCCGTTTCCACCGGGACCGCGGCCACGACACGGAGGATTGCTTCCAGCTCCGAGATGAGATCGAGGCGCTCATCCACCGCGGGGTACTCAACCGGTTCGTGCAGAACCGGTGCGAGGAAAGGAGGCCAGCGGAAAATGCCGCACAGCCCGAACGTCCAAATGATAATAGACCCATCGCCGGCACCATCAACACCATTGGGGGAGGAAACTCGGCTGAAGAACCAAGCGAGGGAAGGACCCCTCCGAAGCGCCCGTGCACCTCCGAAGCCATCTCATTCTCAGACAAGGACATGGAAGGAGTTGAGACTCCTCATGATGACGCTGTAGTCATCTCTATGATTGTAAATAAGTTTGATGTAAAACATGTCCTAGTTGATCATGGAAGCTCGGCGAATGTTTTGTACTACGATGCCTATCAAAAAATGGAGATGACGGAAAGCCAGCTTCGGAGATGAACGCTCCACTGATCGGATTCACCGGGGACTCCGTCCCGGTTGAGGGTGAGGTCGGCTTTCTTGTCACGGTCGGCCTCGCTCCCTGAGAACGCACTGTGAGAACGGATTTTCTTGTGGTCCGCCTGCTTTTGGCCTACAACGCCATTCTCGGACGACCAGGGCTAAATGCCCTCCGAGCTGTGGTCTCGACTTACCACTTGCTCGTACGGTTCCCCACCGACCAAGGAGTAGGCAAAGTTCATGTGGACCAGCTGATAGCTAAGCGGTGCTATATGGCAACCTATAAAGCCAAGCAACCGGCTAAAGCACCAAGCCAAGAGGAGCAAACCGCCGAGGCGCCAACATCAAATCAGGCGCTGCCCATCGAAACCCTGGAGGTGCGGGCTGACCTCTACAAGGAACGGGTAGAGCCCGGTGAGCTTCTTACCCAAGTTCCATTAAGACAAAACTGCCCAGAGCTAACTGTGCAGGTCGGCTCCGGTCTGAGCTCCCTTGAAAGGGACCGCCTGATCGAGTTCCTTTGGACCAACCTGGACATCTTCGCCTGGTCGCCCGCCGACATGCCGGAAATTAATCCTGAGGTCATGGTCCACTGGCTCCAAGTGAAGCCGACCTGCATACCCATGCGGCAGAAGAAACGGGGCTCCGCCCTGGAACGACAACGGGCAGCGGCAGAGGAGGTGGACAAACTTCTCGACGCCGGCTTCATCCGGGAGGTCTCCTATCCAGACTGGCTCGCCAACGTGGTCCTCGTGAAGAAATCTAATGGGAAATGGCGCATGTGCGTGGACTACACCGACTTGAACAAAGTTTGCCCAAAGGACAGCTTTCCAACATCGACCAGCTCGTCGACTCCACCTCGGGACACCAGTTGCTGACCTTCATGGACGCCTTCTCGGGGTATAATCAAATTCGAATGGCGCCAGAAGACGAAGAGAAGACGGCTTTCATAACCGATAGGGGCACCTATTGCTACAAAGTAATGCCTTTCGGGTTGAAAAATGCCGGAGCAACATACCAAAGGCTGGTCAGCCAAATATTTAAAGACCAAATAGGCCCGAACATGGAAGTATATGTGGACGACATGCTGGTGAAAAGCCGGACGGCGGAGGACCATGTAGCCGACCTCAGTGAAGCATTCTCCACCCTTAGAAAATATCAAATGAAGCTCAACCCTGCAAAGTGCGCCTTCGGAGTCACCTCGGACAAGTTACTTGGGTTCGTGGTAACCCAACGGGGAATCGAAGCAAACCCTGAGAAGATCCGAGCGCTACAAGAGATTGTGCCTCCGAAGACGGTCAAAGAGGTACAGCGGCTCACTGGGAGGGTCACAGCTCTGGGGAGATTTGTCTCCTGGTCGGCCGAGCGGTGCCTCCCATTCTTCAAGATCCTCAAGCGACCGAAAGACTTTATATGGTCGGAGGAATGCCAGCAGGCTTTTGAAGAGCTTAGGTGCCTTCTTGCTTCTCCGCCACTGCTCACCAAGCCGCAGCTGTTAGATGTATGCCCTAGAAGCCAATCTGGCTGACACATTATTAATTCTAGGAACATAATTTTGTACTTGACTATTTATTATTGAATAAATAAAAGGCATCTTTTCATTCATATTGTTTATGTGTCTATGAATCGTCCAAGGAATTAATAAGATGATGATACATATTCTCAAGAGTTGAGAATTTAAGCCATGTATCATTGGTGATTAATTTCTAAATGCTCCTGATCAATGGATCATCACGAGGACGGTGATCGATCCGATCAGTGCACAGATCACTTTCCTTCTGGATGGACGAGACTTGAGTCCACAGTGTAGGGACACTGAAGTGATAGTGCAGGTGCTTGTTAGAGAACAAGGGTACTGAGCGTGACCAAGACAAGAAGTCACTTGGATGTCTATCCACTCGTCAGTGACTTGCTTGATGTTGCAGTAGTGTGACTGGTCCTTTGACCTGCGGTGCTTCGGCTACTCACAGTGAGGTTATTGTAGTTTGACTGCACACATACATGGTCTCTAGCCATATGGGTCCATGCAGTGTAGATTGGCTGCAGTAAGTTCACTGTAGGAGTAGGGTATGCACCTATAAGGAATCTATCGACCTTGATAGAAGAGGAGTGATCCTATGTGATTTGTTAGACTGAGTTCTAAGACCTTGGCCAGGGCAGTAATATAAAGTGGAAAAAGAGTTTTTCACTATCGAACTCAAGTCGAATAAATCTTGACATATGACAGACGATGGGGTTTGACGAGTTGTCCATGACCTCCGTCCTGTAGGGATCCACAATAGTAGGACTGTATCACATGTTAACTGCACCTAGAGGTTCATCTTTCTATTCTACTGGGTAGCCACTACATGCTGCTAGGTGTCACTGGTGGATGGTGGGACTCATAGGGATTATCTTGATGATCGATAAACCCTAATGAATCGTTCCAACCCATTGAAAGGAGTTTTCAATGATATTATGATAGAGATCATAATATATCTCACTACCAGTCAGAGTAGAACCTATTGGGTCACACACACTAGAAGTATTGACCGATCCGATGGTTGAAAAGTGATTATGAATCACAAGTAATCAATTTGATTGATAAGAAGTTGAAGAAGGAACAAAGGGAATTAATTAATTGGACTTAAAACAAGAGTCCTACTTCGGATAGGATTCCTAGAGTCCTAATTGGATTAGGACTGGGAATCCTAGTTGGAGTAGGACTGGGATTCCTACTTGGAATAGAATTCCTGCAATCCTAATGAGATTAGGAGTTTTGAATTAAAATAGGATTCCTACTTGGAGTAGGATTCCTAGAAATCCTAATTAGATTAGGACTTCGGATTCAAATAGAGTCCTAATTGGATTAGGACTAAAATTAAACAAATTCTAATTGGATTAGGATTCCTTAAGTCTAAATTAATTATTAATCTAATGAATCAACATGACTCCTAATTGGATTAGGATTGAAGAGTTCAATTGAGTCATGGTTCATTCAAGTCCTAATTGGATTAGGACTAGCATAGATTGAACCCAATTTGGCCAATCCTAATTAGATTAGGATTAAACCATGAAAGAGGGACCTAATCCTCTTTGGAAGAGGATTAGGCTAACCAAGCAAGAGGGGCATCAGCCCCTCTCCACTTGATTAGGTGCGACATGAAGAGAGAGGGGGCCGGCGCCCCCTCTTGGAAAGTTGTCAAGGGCTCCTAACTTGTAGGAGCCCTTCATCCTTATTAAAGGAGGACTAGGGCCGGCGCCCTAGTTGAATCCTTTTCCTCCTCTTCAAGCCGTGGAAGCCCCCTCTCCTCCTCTTGGTTCAGCCGCAAGCAAAGGGAGAAGAAAAGCCAAGAGTTGGCGGCTTCCTTTCCCTTCCCTTCCTTCATCCAACGCAAGGAACAGCAGAAGGTTGCGTAGGGGCTCATCTTCTTCCTCTTCTTCATCCTTCTTCTTCCTCCTTCCAAGCACAATCAAGAGTTGATTGAGAGGGAGGACATCAGCCATCAAAGCTATCTCTGCAAGGGAGCTAGCACCCCGGTGAGATAGAGAGCTTGGATCGGATCCTGCTTCGTGTGGATACCCGTAGAGGCCGGACGTTTGAACGGCTTCAAGCGAACCCTCTTCCAAAACCACGAATTCAGATTTGCGGTGATCATCTACCCGCGCAAGGTGAAGATTTGATCTTTCTATTTGTTTTAAAAGTTTTAATTCTTACCTAATTACGAAAGGTCTCGAAACAACGTTCATGCGATGAACGTCGAACCCGTGCATGCCGATTCCGCTGCCATCTGATTTTTGTTTTTGAAATATCAGCGGCATGGGCGGGTTCCCAACAGTGGTATCAGAGCCTAGGCTTCGTAGATTAAGGTAAGAATTAAATATCTAAAGGCATATTAGATCTGAAAATTGAATGATCATGCATGCTGAAAAATTCTGCATGCAGATTTTTCAGGGGTGCTGATTTTTTGCATGCTGATTTTTATGTGATAAAAAGATGATTCTAAATGCATTGTTAATGGGATTACAAAGTTTAGAATCATGATTAGCATGATCAGCGACCTATGTCATGATACAATCAGCTAGTTTTCATATCTGAAAATTATAATTGTTGCATACGGTGATGATCATAGGATTCAAACCCTTTTGGTATCAAATGTAATGACCTGCGATGTGATCTGCGATGTCATGTAATTTTTCAGATGCTTGCATGCATCTTATTTAATGTTTTGAGAGGCCTGCGTGCCTCCTAAAAGGAGATGTAATTTATTTTTATTTTTATTTTACATCTGGTTGTATTTCTGTGATATGATGTACATCAACGATCAAGTTGAAGCAAAGGCATGAGATGAAAGGTGATCTAAGCGGTTGATGGCGATGGGATCAAGAGTTGATCAAGGATCGAATCAAGGAGGCTTAGAACCAATTCAAGAGTTGAAGACCACTTGATCGATTGATGTGCATGTACTTGTAATACGACCTAATTAGAATCCATGATCATCACCTATTTAAAGTTTAGCTTTAATTATTGCTGCGATTATAAATGCCTGCAATGCGCCGTTTGCATGTGATGTGAATGTGAGTCGGGTAGATAGGTTTACATATGATGTAGCAAACCCAATTGAGACCTAAATTAAAACCTTCTCAATCAAGTCGAGAGTGAACCGACATGAGCAAGTCATATTAGATTAATTGATCTAATTGGTGTCTAGGAAAGCATGAAAGGTGGTTACTTAATTAGGACCTTACTCTCTGAGTAAGGGGAGCCTCCCACTTGCTTACCTGGCCAATTGTTCGATTACCTCTTATGAAGAGCTCAAGTTGCAAACACTAAGACTTGATTAACCAATATTAAGTCAATAGGTCTTCCACTGTAGTAGAGCTGCTAAGGCCTTTCTGATGTTGATTTGTCTCGGCTGGACACAGTGGTCAAGTTGCATCGGGGGGCTGGACCTCTCTATAGACATGAGATGTTGTAGGGTAAAGGTGGGGTTGGGCACCAATAACTGTTAGGTGAGGACCCAATGACGACTTTATTCCTACGGTTATACGGTGGGTCTGACTTAACTAAGCGATGGGACCAATAACTGTTAGGTGAGGTTTTCATGGCTTAGAGACCAAGTTGCACTGCAACATGTTTGAGAAGCATTGTACAAGAGTTGTACATTCATCAATCTATGTGTCACCAATAACTGTTAGGTGAGGTGGCATGTAAATTGGTGGGATCGCAGTACCTACTAGAAACCCTAGTCGTGTGGGATTTCCGTTTCCCTACCAAGGGAGTGTGAGGGATTCGAGAAAATAGTGGGAGTTACATTTGTTCTAAAAGACCTTAGAACAGATTAGGATCAAGTACAAAAATCTAACTAGAATCTTTACTCTCTGCAGATACAATGTCGGCTTCAAACCCTTTGACCCGTATTCTTGAGACCAACCGACTGACCGGAACCAATTACAAAGACTGGCTTAGAAATCTCAAAATTGTTTTGGACTGTGAAAAAATAGGCTACATACTCGATTCAGATATCCCCACACTACCAGCACGTCCTACTGATGTTCAGCGTGAGTTGCATAAAAAGTGGTTGGATGATGACATTAGAGTAAAATGCTATATGATGGCATCCATGTCTAATGAACTCCAATGCCAGCATGAAAATATGAAGACTGCTAGGGACATACTGGCACACCTGCAAGAGTTGTATGGTGAGCAGAGTCGCACAGCTCGTTTTGAAGTGTCCAAGAGGCTTTTCAAAGCAAAGATGCGCGAAGGGCAGTCTGTCCATGATCACGGTCTGACCATGATCAAGGACCTGGAGGAGCTTGAGAAGCTCGGTATGGACATGCACAAGGAATTACAAGTGGATTTGATCCTACAGTCACTTCCTGATTCATTTGGTTAGTTTATAGTAAACTACCACATGAATAAGATTGAATGCACTAAGACTGAACTAATCAACATGTTGGTAACTGCTGAGGGAGCCTTGAAAGGTTCAAGGGGCAATGTCCTTGCTGCTGAGTTGACTTCTGGTTCCAAGAGAAAGTCTACTTGGAAGAAAAAGAAGCCTGCTAAGAAGCAGAAGAAAGACAAGAAGCCAAAGAAGGAAGTTCAAAAGAAAAAGGCTAACGACAAAGGAAAATGTTTCCACTGCAATGTCGAAGGCCACTGGAAGAGAAACTGTCCTTCATACCTCGAGAGCCTGAAGAAAAAGAAAGGTGACACACCTTCGGAAGGTATAGACTTGCTCATAATTGAAACTAATCTAACGGTTTCTTCTACTTCTAGTTGGTTATAGATTCTGGTTCTAGTGCTCATTTGTGCACTACCATGCAGGGTCTAAAGGAAAGTAGAAGGCTGGCGGAAGGTGCGGTAACCCTTCGGGTTGGCAACGGGGCAAAAGTTGCTGCTGTGGCTGTGGGCACCTACCATCTGCGACTACCGTCTGGATTTAGTTTAATACTTAGAGACTGCTATTATGTACCTGCTGCTAGCAGAAATTTGATTTTTGTTTCATGTCTAGCACAGGAAGGTCATGTTTTTACATTTGACAAAGACTGCTGTTCTATTTATTTAAGAAATAAAATAGTTGCACGTGGTTTTATGATCGACAGTCTCTATCATTTACATATGGATGTATCTGTGAATGTTATCGAGCAAGATGTGAGTGCCAAAGGATCCAAAAGATCCAGAGATGAGATAAACCAAAGATATTTGTGGCACCTCAGGCTTGGCCATATTGGAGAGGACAGAATGAACAAAATGGATAAAGATGGGCTTTTAGGCTCATTGACTTTCCGAGTCATATCCAGTTTGCGAGTCCTGTCTTCAAGGAAAAATGGCAAGACTGCCCTTTGTAGGATATGGGGAGAGGACCACTGAAATACTTACCCTAGTACATACAGATGTATGTGGCCCATTCGATGTGCTAGCCAGGGGACGTTATTCTTACTTCATTATCTTTACCGATGATTATTCGCGGTATGGGTATGTGTATCTTATGAGACACAAGTCTGAGTCTTTTGAAAAGTTCAAAGAGTTCAAGAATGAAGTAGAAAAACAAACTGGAAAACCTCTTAAGGCTCTTCGATCAGATCGAGGAGGAGAATACCTTAGTAGGGAATTCCGGGACTATCTCAAAGAAAACGGCATAGTCTCACAATGGACACCTCCGGGTACACCTCAACTCAACGGAGTGTCAGAGAGGAGGAATCGGACCCTGTTGGACATGGTCAGGTCCATGATGAGCTTCACTGATTTACCTATGTTCCTTTGGGGAGAAGCCTTACTCACAGCGATTTATTTGTTGAATAGAGTTCCCTCTAAATCCGTTCCTACCACACCGTATGAGATATGGCATGGTAAGAAACCAAGTCTTGGTCATCTCAAGATTTGGGGATGTCCGGCCCACGTCAAGCGACTACAGGCAGACAAGTTAGAGGCTAGGACCATAAGTGCTCGTTTTATAGGATATCCTAAAGAGTCATTAGGATACAATTTTTACATCTCAGAGGATCACAATGTGTTTGTGAGCCGTCATGCCATCTTCTTGGAAAATCAGTTTATCCTTGATAGAGGCAGTGGGAGAAAAATTGAGCTTGAAGAGAAAGTCTCTGAAAAGCAACGAGTCATGGATCCTATAGAACCCATTCATAAAGAGCCAGTACACGATGTCCCTCGACCACCTCGTAGATCTAGTAGGGTCTCCCATCCTCCCGATAGATACTTAGGTATACTAGAAGAGGATACCGAGGAAATGTTCCTAGTGGGAGATAGGGATCACATACAGGATCCCAAAACCTACAACGAGGCGATATCTGATATCGATTCCGAGAAATAGCTGGAAGCTATGAAGTCAGAGTTAGACTCCATGCATTCCAACCAAGTCTGGACCTTAGTAGACCCACCAGAAGGTATTGTACCTATTGGATGCAAATGGATCTACAAAAGGAAGATAGGTTCGGATGGAGAGGTAGAGACCTATAAGGCAAGGCTTGTGGCGAAAGGGTATAGTCAGCGCGAAGGCATTGACTATCAGGAGACCTTTTCACCTGTAGCCATGCTAAAATCCATCCGAACATTGCTTGCCATTGCAGCATTTCATGATTATGAAATCTGGCAGATGGATGTGAAAACTGCTTTCCTGAATGGATATCTTGATGAAGATATCTATATGGAACAGCCTTTGGATTTCACTTCCAGTGATGGAGATCACAGGGTCTGCAAGCTGCAAAGGTCCATCTATGGACTAAAGCAAGCATCTCGGAGTTGGAACACTCGTTTCGATGACACAATCAAAACATTTGATTTCATCAAAAACGAAGAGAAACCGTGTGTTTACAAAAAGGTTAGTGGGAGTGCTGTCGTTTTTCTCGTACTGTACGTAGATGACATTCTCCTGATTGGAAATGATATTCCCATGCTAACCTCGGTCAAGGTCTGGTTGTCAAAAGAATTCTCCATGAAAGACCTTGGGGAAGCATCCTATATTTTGGGAATAGAGGCCTATAGAGATAGATCTAAAAGGATGCTTGGCCTGTCACAGAAAATGTACATAGAGGAGGTGTTGAAAAGGTTCAGTATGGAAAACTCCAAGAGGGGTCTCTTACCCCTTAGGCATGGAATTCATCTCTCCAAGAAGATGTGCCCCAACACATCTGAAGAGATTCAACGCATGAGCAAGATTCCCTATGCATCGGCAATAGGAAGCCTCATGTATGCCATGCTGTGTACACGACCTGATATAGCTCTTGCTGTGAGTGTCACAAGCAGATATCAGTCGAATCCAGGTGAAGAACACTGGACAGCTGTGAAGAATATTCTTAAGTACTTGAGAAGAACTAAAGATTTATTCTTGGTTTTTGGAGGATCATCAGAGTTAAAGGTAGAAGGGTACACAGATTCAGACTTCATGACTGATGTCGATGACAGGAAGTCAACATCTGGATATGTGTTCTTGTGCAATGGTGGTACGGTAAATTGGAAGAGTTCTAAACAACCGATCATTGCTGATTCTACTATGAAAGCTGAATAATCGCCGCCTCTGAAGCTGCTAAGGAAGGCTTCTGGTTCAAGAAATTCATTGCAGAGTTGGACGTGATGACATCAGATGCCATAAGACTCTACTGCGATAATAATGGCGCCATAGCCCTTGCTAAGGAGCCAAGGTCTCATCAGAAGTCTAAGCATATAGAGCGGCGCTTCCATCTCATACGCGACTATGTTGAGAAGAAATATATAGAAGTGCAGAGAGTAGACTCCGCGGATAACGTGGCGGACCCGTTCACTAAGCAGCTGAGTCAGCAAAAGACTAAAGCCCACCTTGAGAAGATGGGCCTAAGATATATGACCAATTGGCTTTAATGCAAGTGGGAGATTGTTAGATGTATGCCCTAGAAGCCAATCTGGCTGACACATTATTAATTCTAGGGACATAATTTTGTACTTGACTATTTATTATTGAATAAATAAAAGGCATCTTTTCATTCATATTGTTTATGTGTTTATGAATCGTCCAAGGAATTAATAAGATGATGATACATATTCTCAAGAGTTGAGAATTTAAGCCATGTATCATTGGTGATTAATTTCTAAATGCTCCTGATCAATGGATCATCACGAGGACGGTGATCGATCCGATCAGTGCACAGATCACTTTCCTTCTGGATGGACGAGACTTGAGTCCACAGTGTAGGGACACTGAAGTGATAGTGCAGGTGCTTGTTAGAGAACAAGGGTACTGAGCGTGACCAAGACAAGAAGTCACTTGGATGTCTATCCACTCGTCAGTGACTTGCTTGATGTTGCAGTAGTGTGACTGGTCCTTTGACCTGCGGTGCTTCGGCTACTCACAGTGAGGTTATTGTAGTTTGACTGCACACATACATGGTCTCTAGCCATATGGGTCAATGCAGTGTAGATTGGCTGCAGTAAGTTCACTGTAGGAGTAGGGTATGCACCTATAAGGAATCTATCGACCTTGATAGAAGAGGAGTGATCCTATGTGATTTGTTAGACTGAGTTCTAAGACCTTGGCCAGGGCAGTAATATAAAGTGGAAAAAGAGTTTTTCACTATCGAACTCAAGTCGAATAAATCTTGACATATGACAGACGATGGGGTTTGACGAGTTGTCCATGACCTCCGTCCTGTAGGGATCCACAATAGTAGGACTGTATCACATGTTAACTGCACCTAGAGGTTCATCTTTCTATTCTACTGGGTAGCCACTACATGCTGCTAGGTGTCACTGGTGGATGGTGGGACTCATAGGGATTATCTTGATGATCGATAAACCCTAATGAGTTGAGTTGGAATCGTTCCAACCCATTGAAAGGAGTTTTCAATGATATTGTGATAGAGATCATAATATATCTCACTACCAGTCAGAGTAGAACCTATGGGGTCACACACTAGAAGTATTGACCGATCCGATGGTTGAAAAGTGATTATGAATCATAAGTAATCAATTTGATTGATAAGAAGTTGAAGAAGGAACAAAGGGAATTAATTAATTGGACTTAAAACAAGAGTCCTACTTCGGGTAGGATTCCTAGAGTCCTAATTGGATTAGGACTGGGAATCCTAGTTGGAGTAGGACTGGGATTCCTACTTGGAATAGAATTCCTGCAATCCTAATGAGATTAGGAGTTTTGAATTAAAATAGGATTCTTACTTGGAGTAGGATTCCTAGAAATCCTAATTAGATTAGGACTTCGGATTCAAATAGAGTCCTAATTGGATTAGGACTAAAATTAAACAAATCCTAATTGGATTAGGATTCCTTAAGTCTAAATTAATTATTAATCTAATGAATCAACATGACTCCTAATTGGATTAGGATTGAAGAGTTCAATTGAGTCATGGTTCATTCAAGTCCTAATTGGATTAGGACTAGCATAGATTGAACCCAATTTGGCCAATCCTAATTAGATTAGGATTAAACCATGAAAGAGGGACCTAATCCTCTTTGGAAGAGGATTAGGCTAACCAAGCAAGAGGGGCATCAGCCCCTCTCCACTTGATTAGGTGCGACATGAAGAGAGAGGGGGCCGGCGCCCCCTCTTGGAAAGTTGTCAAGGGCTCCTAACTTGTAGGAGCCCTTCATCCTTATTAAAGGAGGACTAGGGCCGGCGCCCTAGTTGAATCCTTTTCCTCCTCTTCAAGCCGTGGAAGCCCCCTCTCCTCCTCTTGGTTCAGCCGCAAGCAAAGGGAGAAGAAAAGCCAAGAGTTGGCGGCTTCCTTTCCCTTCCCTTCCTTCATCCAACGCAAGGAACAGCAGAAGGCTGCGTAGGGGCTCATCTTCTTCCTCTTCTTCATCCTTCTTCTTCCTCCTTCCAAGCACAATCAAGAGTTGATTGAGAGGGAGGACATCAGCCATCAAAGCTATCTCTGCAAGGGAGCTAGCACCCCGGTGAGATAGAGAGCTTGGATCGGATCCTGCTTCGTGTGGATACCCGAAGAGGCCGGACGTTTGAACGGCTTCAAGCGAACCCTCTTCCAAAACCACGAATTCAGATTTGCGGTGATCATCTACCCGCGCAAGGTGAAGATTTGATCTTCCTATTAGTTTTAAAAGTTTTAATTCTTACCTAATTACGAAAGGTCTCGAAACAACGTTCATGCGATGAACGTCGAACCCGTGCATGCCGATTCCGCTGCCATCTGATTTTTGTTTTTGAAATATCAGCGGCATGGGCGGGTTCCCAACAGTAGTATCAGAGCCTAGGCTTCGTAGATTAAGGTAAGAATTAAATATCTAAAGGCATATTAGATCTGAAAATTGAATGATCATGCATGCTGAAAAATTCTGCATGCAGATTTTTCAGGGGTGCTGATTTTTTGCATGCTGATTTTTATGTGATAAAAAGATGATTCTAAATGCATTGTTAATGGGATTACAAAGTTTAGAATTATGATTAGCATGATCAGCGACCTATGTCATGATACAATCAGTTAGTTTTCAGATCTGAAAATTATAATTATTGCATACGGTGATGATCATAAGATTCAAACCCTTTTGGTATCAAATGTAATGACCAGCGATGTGATCTGCGATGTCATGTAATTTTTCAGATGCTTGCATGCATCTTATTTAATGTTTTGAGAGGCCTGCGTGCCTCCTAAAAGGAGATGTAATTTATTTTTATTTTTATTTTACATCTGGTTGTATTTCTGTGATGTGATGTACATCAACGATCAAGTTGAAGCAAAGGCATGAGATGAAAGGTGATCTAAGCGGTTGATGGCGATGGGATCAAGAGTTGATCAAGGATCGAATCAAGGAGGCTTAGAACCAATTCAAGAGTTGAAGACCACTTGATCGATTGATGTGCATGTGCTTGTAATACGACCTAATTAGAATCCATGATCATCACCTATTTAAAGTTTAGCTTTAATTATTGCTGCGATTATAAATGCCTGCAATGCGCCGTTTGCATGTGATGTGAATGTGAGTCGGGTAGATAGGTTTACATATGATGTAGCAAACCCAATTGAGACCTAAATTAAAACCTCCTCAATCAAGTCGAGAGTGAACCGACATGAGCAAGTCATATTAGATTAATTGATCTAATTGGTGTCTAGGAAAGCATGAAAGGTGGTTACTTAATTAGGACCTTACTCTCTGAGTAAGGGGAGCCTCCCACCTGCTTACCTGGCCAATTGTTCGATTACCTCTTATGAAGAGCTCAAGTTGCAAACACTAAGACCTGATTAACCAATATTAAGTCAATAGGTCTTCCACTGTAGTAGAGCTGCTAAGGCCTTTCTGATGTTGATTTGTCTCGGCTGGACACAGTGGTCAAGTTGCATCGGGGGGCTGGACCTCTCTATAGACATGAGATGTTGTAGGGTAAAGGTGGGGTTGGGCACCAATAACTGTTAGGTGAGGACCCAATGACGACTTTATTCCTACGGTTATACGGTGGGTCTGACTTAACTAAGCGATGGGACCAATAACTGTTAGGTGAGGTTTTCATGGCTTAGAGACCAAGTTGCACTGCAACATGTTTGAGAAGCATTGTACAAGAGTTGTACATTCATCAATCTATGTGTCACCAATAACTGTTAGGTGAGGTGGCATGTAAATTGGTGGGATCGCAGTACCTACTAGAAACCCTAGTCGTGTGGGATTTCCGTTTCCCTACCAGGGGAGTGTGAGGGATTCGAGAAAATAGTGGGAGTTACATTTGTTCTAAAAGACCTTAGAACAGATTAGGATCAAGTACAAAAATCTAACTAGAATCTTTACTCTCTGCAGATACAATGTCGGCTTCAAACCCTTTGACCCGTATTCTTGAGACCAACCGACTGACCGGAACCAATTACAAAGACTGGCTTAGAAATCTCAAAATTGTTTTGGACTGTGAGAAAATAGGCTACATACTCGATTCAGATATCCCCACACTACCAGCACGTCCTACTGATGTTCAGCGTGAGTTGCATAAAAAGTGGTTGGATGATGACATTAGAGTAAAATGCTATATGATGGCATCCATGTCTAATGAACTCCAATGCCAGCATGAAAATATGAAGACTGCTAGGGACATACTGGCACACCTGCAAGAGTTGTATGGTGAGCAGAGTCGCACAGCTCGTTTTGAAGTGTCCAAGAGGCTTTTCAAAGCAAAGATGCGCGAAGGGCAGTCTGTCCATGATCACGGTCTGACCATGATCAAGGACCTGGAGGAGCTTGAGAAGCTCGGTATGGACATGCACAAGGAATTACAAGTGGATTTGATCCTACAGTCACTTCCTGATTCATTTGGTTAGTTTATAGTAAACTACCACATGAATAAGATTGAATGCACTAAGACTGAACTAATCAACATGTTGGTAACTGCTGAGGGAGCCTTGAAAGGTTCAAGGGGCAATGTCCTTGCTGCTGAGTTGACTTCTGGTTCCAAGAGAAAGTCTACTTGGAAGAAAAAGAAGCCCGCTAAGAAGCAGAAGAAAGACAAGAAGCCAAAGAAGGAAGTTCAAAAGAAAAAGGCTAACGACAAAGGAAAATGTTTCCACTGCAATGTCGAAGGCCACTGGAAGAGAAACTGTCCTTCATACCTCGAGAGCCTGAAGAACAAGAAAGGTGACACACCTTCGGAAGGTATAGACTTGCTCATAATTGAAACTAATCTAACGGTTTCTTCTACTTCTAGTTGGTTATAGATTCTGGTTCTAGTGCTCATTTGTGCACTACCATGCAGGGTCTAAAGGAAAGTAGAAGGCTGGCGGAAGGTGCGGTAACCCTTCGGGTTGGCAACGGGGCAAAAGTTGCTGCTGTGGCTGTGGGCACCTACCATCTGCGACTACCGTCTGGATTTAGTTTAATACTTAGAGACTGCTATTATGTACCTGCTGCTAGCAGAAATTTGATTTTTGTTTCATGTCTAGCACAGGAAGGTCATGTTTTTACATTTGACAAAGACTGCTGTTCTATTTATTTAAGAAATAAAATAGTTGCACGTGGTTTTATGATCGACAGTCTCTATCATTTACATATGGATGTATCTGTGAATGTTACCGAGCAAGATGTGAGTGCCAAAGGATCCAAAAGATCCAGAGATGAGATAAACCAAAGATATTTGTGGCACCTCAGGCTTGGCCATATTGGAGAGGACAGAATGAACAAAATGGATAAAGATGGGCTTTTAGGCTCATTGACTTCCGAGTCATATCCAGTTTGCGAGTCCTGTCTTCAAGGAAAAATGGCAAGACTGCCCTTTGTAGGACATGGGGAGAGGACCACTGAAATACTTACCCTAGTACATACAGATGTATGTGGCCCATTCGATGTGCTAGCCAGGGGACGTTATTCTTACTTCATTATCTTTACCGATGATTATTCGCGGTATGGGTATGTGTATCTTATGAGACACAAGTCTGAGTCTTTTGAAAAGTTCAAAGAGTTCAAGAATGAAGTAGAAAAACAAACTGGAAAACCTCTTAAGGCTCTTCGATCAGATCGAGGAGGAGAATACCTTAGTAGGAAATTCCGGGACTATCTCAAAGAAAACGGCATAGTCTCACAATGGACACCTCCGGGTACACCTCAACTCAACGGAGTGTCAGAGAGGAGGAATCGGACCCTGTTGGACATGGTCAGGTCCATGATGAGCTTCACTGATTTACCTATGTTCCTTTGGGGAGAAGCCTTACTCACAGCGATTTATTTGTTGAATAGAGTTCCCTCTAAATCCGTTCCTACCACACCGTATGAGATATGGCATGGTAAGAAACCAAGTCTTGGTCATCTCAAGATTTGGGGATGTCCGGCCCACGTCAAGCGACTACAGGCAGACAAGTTAGAGGCTAGGACCATAAGTGCTCGTTTTATAGGATATCCTAAAGAGTCATTAGGATACAATTTTTACATCTCAGAGGATCACAATGTGTTTGTGAGCCGTCATGCCATCTTCTTGGAAAATCAGTTTATCCTTGATAGAGGCAGTGGGAGAAAAATTGAGCTTGAAGAGAAAGTCTCTGAAAAGCAACGAGTCATGGATCCTATAGAACCCATTCATAAAGAGCCAGTACACGATGTCCCTCGACCACCTCGTAGATCTAGTAGGGTCTCCCATCCTCCCGATAGATACTTAGGTATACTAGAAGAGGATACCGAGGAAATGTTCCTAGTGGGAGATAGGGATCACATACAGGATCCCAAAACCTACAACGAGGCGATATCTGATATCGATTCCGAGAAATAGCTGGAAGCTATGAAGTCAGAGTTAGACTCCATGCATTCCAACCAAGTCTGGACCTTAGTAGACCCACCAGAAGGTATTGTACCTATTTGATGCAAATGGATCTACAAAACGAAGATAGGTTCGGATGGAGAGGTAGAGACCTATAAGGCAAGGCTTGTGGCGAAAGGGTATAGTCAGCGCGAAGGCATTGACTATCAGGAGACCTTTTCACCTGTAGCCATGCTAAAATCCATCCGAACATTGCTTGCCATTGCAGCATTTCATGATTATGAAATCTGGCAGATGGATGTGAAAACTGCTTTCCTGAATGGATATCTTGATGAAGATATCTATATGGAACAGCCTTTGGATTTCACTTCCAGTGATGGAGATCACAGGGTCTGCAAGCTGCAAAGGTCCATCTATGGACTAAAGCAAGCATCTCGGAGTTGGAACACTCGTTTCGATGACACAATCAAAACATTTGATTTCATCAAAAACGAAGAGGAACCGTGTGTTTACAAAAAGGTTAGTGGGAGTGCTGTCGTTTTTCTCGTACTGTACGTAGATGACATTCTCCTGATTGGGAATGATATTCCCATGCTAACCTCGGTCAAGGTCTGGTTGTCAAAAGAATTCTCCATGAAAGACCTTGGGGAAGCATCCTATATTTTGGGAATAGAGGTCTATAGAGATAGATCTAAAAGGATGCTTGGCCTGTCACAGAAAATGTACATAGAGGAGGTGCTGAAGAGGTTCAGTATGGAAAACTCCAAGAGGGGTCTCTTACCCCTTAGGCATGGAATTCATCTCTCCAAGAAGATGTGCCCCAACACATCTGAAGAGATTCAACGCATGAGCAAGATTTCCTATGCATCGGCAATAGGAAGCCTCATGTATGCCATGCTGTGTACACGACCTGATATAGCTCTTGCTGTGAGTGTCACAAGCAGATATCAGTCGAATCCAGGTGAAGAACACTGGACAGCTGTGAAGAATATTCTTAAGTACTTGAGAAGAACTAAAGATTTATTCTTGGTTTTTGGAGAATCATCAGAGTTAAAGGTAGAAGGGTACACAGATTCAGACTTCATGACTGATGTCGATGACAGGAAGTCAACATCTGGATATGTGTTCTTGTGCAATGGTGGTACGGTAAATTGGAAGAGTTCTAAACAACCGATCATTGCTGATTCTACTATGAAAGCTGAATAATCGCCGCCTCTGAAGCTGCTAAGGAAGGCTTCTGGTTCAAGAAATTCATTGCAGAGTTGGACGTGATGACATCAGATGCCATAAGACTCTACTGCGATAATAATGGCGCCATAGCCCTTGCTAAGGAGCCAAGGTCTCATCAGAAGTCTAAGCATATAGAGCGGCGCTTCCATCTCATACGCGACTATGTTGAGAAGAAATATATAGAAGTGCAGAGAGTAGACTCCGCGGATAACGTGGCGGACCCGTTCACTAAGCAGCTGAGTCAGCAAAAGACTAAAGCCGACCTTGAGAAGATGGGCCTAAGATATATGACCAATTGGCTTTAATGCAAGTGGGAGATTGTTAGATGTATGCCCTAGAAGCCAATCTGGCTGACACATTATTAATTCTAGGGACATAATTTTGTACTTGACTATTTATTATTGAATAAATAAAAGGCATCTTTTCATTCATATTGTTTATGTGTCTATGAATCGTCCAAGGAATTAATAAGATGATGATACATGTTACGGGGGAACTCAGCCACCATGCCCCACGTGACCGACACGCGCGCCCAAGAAAACTACAGCTGCCCCTTGATCCAGTAACCCGACCCCGAGTCGGATATCTTCGGCTTCGCAGCCCGACCCCGAGTCGGCTGCCCCTTGATCCAGCAATCCGACCCCGAGTCGGATATCTCCGGCTTCGCAGCCCGACCCCGAGTCGGCTGCCCCTTGATCCAGCAATTCCGACCCCGAGTCGGATATCTCCGGCTTCGCAGCCCGACCCCGAGTCGGCTGCCCCTTGATCCAGCAATCCGATCCCGAGTCGGCAACCTCTCGACAACGACAGGCTGTTCCCCTGAAGCACGCCACGACCCTCTGTCCCTGCAACAGTCGTATCCGGCGCTGCTCCACGATCTCCTGTAACAGCCGTACAAGGCGGAGCTCCACTACACCCTGTCACGGCCGTACCCAGCGCTGCCCCACGACGCCCTGTAACGGCCATGTCAGTGGCAACTCCATCGTGCCACACGATGACCAACCCCCCCGAAGGACCCCCCAGCCTGGTATATATGCTGCGGGGGGGGAGAAGGGGGGAGGTAAGCAAGAACTTCCAGAGCATTCTCCTACTACCTGCAATTATCTCTCCTTCTCCTCCAATCTCCTCTGACTTGATCGTCGGAGGGCCCCCACTACCCCAGTGGTGGTGCGAGGCTTGCTTGCAGGTTTCTCGGTGGAAGGTGGAGCACAATCAACATCAACCAAGGCAGCTCAGACGGAATCCCGTTCACACCGCTGTGCCAATCGTTCTCGGTTTGGACCACCAGCAACAGTTGGCGCTAGAGGAAGGGACGGGTCTTAGAGCGATCGTAATGGCACGGCGAGGTGGTCGTGGAGCTTCCAATGCCTCCGGTCGCGGGGCCTCTCGCGCCTCTGGCCGGGAGGCCGCTGCGTCTCCAACACATTCTCAGCAACACTCCACCGTTCCACCCCCGATTCAGATGGTCGAAGCCGCTCAGTTCGACCAGTTAGCCCAGCAGGTTCGCACCCTCGCGGAGGCGGTGCAGAACCTGCAGGGTGTGATGTCTCGGGCGCCGCAGCGGGCCCAGGAGCCGCTGCTCCCTGAGCGCTCACCTGTCCTCCTTAACCCGCGCTCCTTCCTCTCCCATGGGGAGGAGCGCCGGCGCGAGGAAGATTCTCGAGCACGGTCCATTCTGCCGGGACCGTCCCATCAAAGCTGCGCGGGGTACGAGAGGCGGGCCCGGGCGCGTTCCCAGACCCCCCAGTCCTCAAGGAACCCGCGCTCCAGTCGGTCCCCCTCTCGGTGCTCCTTGTCTCCCACCCATCGGTCGCGCTCCCTGGACCGGCGGGTGGACGATCTCCACCGACAACTCCAGGTCCTGAAGGGCCACTCTAAAGATCCCTTCGCCGACTTGGAGATCTCCTCCCAACCGGCGCTTGCCTCGAGGATCCTGCGGACCCCGAATCCGCCGGGGTTTAAAATGCCGGCGATCGAGCCCTATGACGGGGCGGCGGACCCGCGGGATCACGTCGAGAGTTTCAGGACCCTTATGCTCCTCCACGGAGCATCAGGTCCTCTCCTCTGCAAGGCTTTCCCGGCGACCCTCCGTGGCCCGGCAAGGGCGTGGTTCGCCGGCTTGGAGGCTAACTCGATCCAGTCCTTCGATCAGTTTACCCGCCTCTTCATCACCCATTTCGCCGTCAGTAGCCGGCGGCGACTGGTCTCCGACTCCCTCTTTGATGTCCGGCAAAACGAGGGAGAAAGCTTGCGGGATTATCTTACCCGCTTCAACAAGGCTACGTTGGAAGTCCGGAACCTGAGCCAGGAGGTGGCTCTTTCAGCCCTGAAGCGTGGCTTCCGAAAGGGCAGACTCACCTTCTCCCTGGACAAACGCCTGCCGCGGAGCTTTCCGGAGCTGTTGTCCCGGGCGAACCAGTATGCGGATGCCGAGGAGGCGGCCGCCCACCGGAGCAAGGAGGCCGCCGAGATCCCTCCAAAGCTCGGGAAGAAAAGGCGAAAAGAGGCACGCCAGGGGAGGAGCCCGACGCCTCAACGTCGGCGCAGAAGCCCGTCGCCGGCGAGGAACCACGGCGCCCTACGCCCTCGTTCTCCGCCCCGACGTTTCAACCGGTACACTCCTCTCCTGACTCCCCGGGCCCAGATCCTCATGGAAATCAAGGGGCGAGAGGACCTCCCGGTCCCGAGACAGATGAAGAAGATCCCTGGGAGGAGGCCCTCTCGGGCGTACTGTGAGTACCACCGGGACCACGGCCACGACACCGAAGACTGCTTCCAGCTTCGGGACGAGATCGAGGCTCTCATCCGCCGAGGGCGTCTCGGTCGATACGTGAACGACCGACGTCCCCCCGCAGACTCGCGTCCGGCCGACCCGGCCCTTCCGGAGCCTCGGGAGCAGAATCGACCCGTCGCGGGCGTGATCCATACTATCACTGGGGGCTGCCCCCGGCCCGAGAGGAACGCGGGGGGCTCGACTGAAGCATCAAGGGCAGCCGTCGCAAAGAGGCAGAGGGTCGGTAATGTAATCACTTTTTGTGATGAAGATGTAAAGGGGGTTCAGACCCCCCACGACGACGCCATGGTGATCTCCCTCACTATGGCAAACTATGATGTAAGGCGTGTTCTTGTGGATAGTGGAAGCTCAGCTGATATTTTGTTTTACGAGGCCTTCCAAAAGATGAGCTTGTCCAGACAATTGTTGCACAAAACATCCACCCCCCTCATAGGATTCACTGGAGACGCTGTCTCGGCCGAAGGTGTCGTTGAGCTGCCTGTGACTGCGGGCGTTGCACCCGCAGAAGCCACGGTGCGGCTCGGGTTCTTGGTCGTCCGTGTTCCCTCGGCCTACGTCCTCGGCGAAGTCCACGAAGGCGTTTGCGGATCCCACTTGGGGGCTAGGTCCTTGGCGCACAAGATCATGAGGCAAGGCTATTATTGGCCTACCTTGTTGGAGGACTCAAAGGATCATGTACGGAAATGCGACGCTTGCCAGCGCCACGCCAACGTCCAGAGAGTCCCTTCTGTCCCCTTGGCACCAATCACTGCACCCTGGCCCTTCGCCCAGTGGGGAATGGATATCCTCGGACCATTCCCCGTCGCTTCAGCTCAGCGGAAATTTTTGATTGTTGCAATCGACTACTTCACCAAGTGGGTGGAGGCAGAGCCGCTGGCCACTATCACGGAGGTGCAAGTCCGGAAGTTCGTGAAGAAGAACATCATTGTCCGATTTGGGGTACCTCGGGTCCTCATCTCGGATAATGGGCGACAGTTCGACAACAAGCATTTCCGTGACTTCTGTGAGGAGTTCGGGATCGAGCATCGGTTCACATCTGTGTCGCATCCCCAAACCAACGGCGAGGCCGAGGTCACAAATCGGACAATCCTCCAAGGAATCAAAGCGCGAATCGGTCGGACGGGGCAAGCTTGGGTCGAAGAACTCGAGAATGTCCTTTGGGCGTATCGGACCACGCATCGGACCCCTACCGGGGAGACGCCTTTCAGCCTGACCTATGGCACGGAAGCCGTTGTCCCCGTGGAGCTCGGACTCCCCTCACCTCGGATGGCCGCGCACCGACCCGAGGCCAATTCGGAACAACTCCGAGGGAACCTGGATCTCTTGGAAGAAGCGAGGAAAATGGCGCAGGTTCGGATGGCGATGTATCAGCGGAGGGTGGCCCGATATTACAACTCCAAGGTCCGACCGAAGCTTTTCAGAATCGGAGATCTGGTGCTAAGGCGAGCTAAAGGATCTCGACCTGCGGAAGGTGGGAAGCTAGCGCCAAATTGGGAAGGCCCATATAAGGTTCGCTGGGTAAACCGACCTGGCTCCTACCAGTTGGAGGCCCTAGATGGTCGAGAAATTCTAAGGAGCTGGAATTCCGCTAACCTGCGGATGTATTACCAGTAGAACGACGATGCCAGAAAGACAGTTCAAAAATGTATAACACTTTGCATTTCAATAATTTCTGGTTACAACGGCGTGCTCGTGTGATTACAAGGAATTCCCAGAGGGGAATTAGGGTGTAAAGAAAGTAAAGAAGAGGTGGAGACTCCGAGGAGCTGAAGATCTGGGATCCCGAAACCTCCATCTGAAGCGGTTGCAATCCCGTCGGAAGTGGGTGCTTCCAACCGGAGGCGCCATCGGCGTCTCACGAAAGAGACGAAGAGCCGGCGCGGATGAAGAAGTGGACGAAGGAGAAGTCCACACTGCCTCCAACCGGAGGCGCCATCCACGCCCCACGAAGAGGATGAGGAGCCGCCGCAGACGAAGCTCCCGCTGCCTCCAGGGGAACGCCACCTCCAAGGGATATTTCGGTCCTCCCCAGTGTTAGGGGAGAGAAGGAATACAAGCGGGAAGAGCATATGGAGGCGCGGTCCCGGATCAAGCACCTGGTGCGGAGCTCAATCGGGAGGCCGAACTTCAAGGAGGGGAGACGTGATCCCGGATGAAACGCCTAGAGCGGAGTTCCGCCGGGGAGAACCTCCTTGTTGATCCCAGATGAAACGGCTAGTTGACGGAAATCGCGAAGGGCGCGCCTCCCGTTCCTTCGGCAGGGGTCTCTCAACCATGCGCCGGAGAGGAGGCCCACGATCCATGGCAACCTGAACAGCTCCGGCTTGGCAGGCTCCATCGCACCTGCACCTATATTTATAGCCAAACTGCGGCCCCCCGGTCGTTCCGATACGGGTGGCTCCAATAAATGCGGGCGCATTGAATCCGGAGCCGATCCGGCTCTCAAGGCGTATCTTCCCGCGATTTCCTAAGCGTCATTCTCCTTAATCGCATTTTTTGCGCAGGACACTCCGGGTGGCCTGTACCCCTAGGTCCACGTATCTCCGCTCGCGCCCCAAGCCGCATCCGCCTCGAAGAACGCGCGTATCGCGGCCGCTTAACTGACACTCCTCGCGAGCAGCAACTGGCGATCCGATTTCCTAGGTAACCCCTTAATTAGCACTTAATGCCCATCTGGTGTTCCCCAGGCGACGCTTGGAGAGGAGGAGAAATACAATCGCAGCTGGCCATGGAAAAATCCCGTCGGGCGGCGAGCGACAGGCGCACGACCAGCGAGCGGAATTTTCCGAGGCTCGGCCCTTGGATGCCAGGCTAACCCGATGATCATCCCGGGAGCAGACTAGCCTGAAGCCCCGACCGGTCGCCTCGGCTTGCGCCAGCCTTGGCCGACCAACGAGCGGAATTTCCCGAGGCTCGGCCCTTGGATGCCAGGCTAACCCGATGATCATCCCGGGAGCAGACTAGCCTGAAGCCCCGACCGGTCGCCTCGGCTTGCACCAGCCTTGGCCGACCAACGAGCGGAATTTCCCGAGGCTCGGCCCTTGGATGCCAGGCTAACCCGATGATCATCCCGGGAGCTGACTAGCCTGAAGCCCCGACCGGTCGCCTCGGCTTGCGCCAGCCTTGGCCGACCAACGAGCGGAATTTCCCGAGGCACGGCCCTTGGATGCCAGGCTAACCCGATGATCATCCCGGGAGCAGACTAGCCTGAAGCCCCGACCGGTCGCCTCGGCTTGCGCCAGCCTTGGCCGACCAAGAATTTTCCGAGGCACGGCCCTTGGATGCCAGGCTAACCCGATGATCATCCCGGGAGCAGACTAGCCTGAAGCCCCGACCGGTCGCCTCGGCTTGCGCCAGCCTTGGCCGACCAACGAGCGGAATTTCCCGAGGCTCGGCCCTTGGATGCCAGGCTAACCCGATGATCATCCCGGGAGCAGACTAGCCTGAAGCCCCGACCGGTCGCCTCGGCTTGCGCCAGCCTTGGCCGACCAACGAGCGGAATTTCCCGAGGCTCGGCCCTTGGATGCCAGGCTAACCCGATGATCATCCCGGGAGCAGACTAGCCTGAAGCCCCGACCGGTCGCCTCGGCTTGCGCCAGCCTTGGCCGACCAACGAGCGAAATTTCCCGAGGCTCGGCCCTTGGATACCAGGCTAACCCGATGATCATCCCGGGAGCAGACTAGCCTGAAGCCACGACCGGTCGCCTCGGCTTGCGCCAGCCTCGGCCGACCAACGAGCGGAATTTCCTGAGGCCTAACCCTCGGATGCCTGGCTTAGCGCCGGAAGAATTTCCTGAGGCCTAACCCTCGGATGCCTGGCTTAGCGCCGGAAGAATTTCCTGAGGCCTAACCCTCGGATGCCTGGCTTAGCGCCGGAAGAATTTCCTGAGGCCTAACCCTCGGATGCCTGGCTTAGCGCCGGAAGAATTTCCTGAGGCCTAACCCTCGGGAGTCGGAAGAATTTCAAGAGTCGGGAGTCAGCGAGACGCTACCAAGAGTTAAAAAGAAGGACGAAAGTGAAATGAAGAAACTCTATTTGCATTAACTTTCCTTATTTCAGGGCTGAGACCCATACAACTTGACAAAACGCCAACACACAAAGAAAAGAACAAAATACAGAAGGTCAGCTTGGAGGAACCCCCGGGTCGAGAACGTCGGGCACGTCCGTAGGGGGTAGGGAGACGGTTGGAGAAGCAGCAGGCAATGGCGCCGGAGGGGAGTCGAGAAGGGAGATCCCACTCAGGTCAATTTCGGGGTACTTAGCCGACACCCTTGCCAGGCCTTCCTCGAAGCCTAAGACAAAGGAGTCGGACCCCGCGTCCGACATATCACGGACGAACTCGTCGGACTGACGATAGGCCTGTACCGCCTCCGACATATCACGGGTGAACTCGGCGGACTGACGATAAGCCTGTATCGCCTGACGCCCGATCTCCGCACTCTTCTCGGCCAGCGTCGCCTCTGCTCGCTCCATAATCTGAGCTTTTGCCTCCAAGACCTTCGCCACAATCCGGTCATCCGCCTCGGAGGAGACCCTCAACAGATCAGCCTGGGCCTCCTTGTGCTTCGCCTCGGCAGCGATGCGAGCAGCCTCAGCCTCCTCCAGGCGCGAATGAAGCTCCTGGTCGCTCGCGCGGGACTTCTCCAAAGCCGACTCCAATTCGCCCAGCTTGGCTTCAAGCGACCGGGTCCGGTTGCGGGCGTTGTCGGCTGACCGCTGGGCCTTCTCCCACCTCTCCCGGTAGTCGGCAGCCTTCCGGGACTGCTTCTCGGCCCGCTCCTCCGCCTTCTTGATCTCGCCCTCGAGACCTGAGGCAACCTTGAGTTGCTCCCGAGCCTCCAACAGTTGCTTCTCGAGGGTGGCGAAGCCGAGTGCCCGCTCTTCGGCTACCTGGAGCCTCGTCTCGAGGTCCCTGGTCGTCCTCCCCGCCGCAGCCTGACCTCCCTCTTCTGTTGCCTTCAGTTGGCTCTCGGCCCTCGCCAGAAGCCTCGCCTGTTCCTCGTAGCACTCCTCTAGGCGGATCATGTACTGGGCGAGCTAAGAGATAGGAAAAACGAGGGCGTCAGGCGGGGATCAACAGAGCCTATAAATGATGAAAGCGACCGAAAGGACACTCACCGACATGAGACAGACGCAGCTGGCAGCCCCAACGTCAGGGACCCTCATCTCCCGGACCTGCCTGCGGTCCTTCTCCAGCAGTACCGTCTCGATGAGGTTTCGGGCGCCGGCGAAAGTGAAGGCCGACCCCGACTTCTCCCCGGAGTCGGACGGTGGTTCCGCAGCCTTACCCTTACCCATCGCCTGGGGAAGAGTCATGCTGACCACGCTCGGGGCGGGGGCCGCCCCTGGAATTGACAGGGTCCTGCTCGGCCGGGGCATCGGCGCGTCCCTCCTCGTATCATCCGGAGCCGACCGAGTCGAAGGCTGGGTTGGGGACTGATCACGTCCGACCCGTCCATCTTGGGCGCGCCCGGGTGATGCCTCCGGAGAAACGGTAGTCTCGGCATCGGAGGGCTGATACAACGTCAACTCCCGGTCCGCGCCCGCGGCGTCCCCCTGATCGGTGGGTCCGGACCCGTCTGTCGGCGTCGGAGTCGCCTGCCGGCGGGACTTCTTCGCCGGTGGAGCCCCGCTCGGAGGAGCTCGTTTCTTCCTCCGGACTGCTTCCAGTAGGGACGTCCTACCAACAGCCGTTGCCTTGTCCGACCGCATGACGTCGTCGATCTCTGCAAAAAGGACGAGGTGGTCGGAGGTTGAGAAACTGAAGGAAAGAACGAAACGAAAGAGGAGAAAAGAGCTAAAAAAGAAATGGTGGCGGGCTCACGGTCAGTGGGGACCGAGCTCAGACCGACGTTCACCAAGGTATCCTCGGAAATAAGGCGACACACCGGGGGGAGCCGACCCTCGGCAACCAACTCCTTCAAGACGGCGACGCCGTCGGATTCCTCCCTCGACAACCTCGATAGGCCAATCGGAGACTTCATCGGCGTCTCCTAGGTTGCCCTGATTCCCCAAGAGGGATCTGCGTCAACGAAAAAGAAGCGCTCCTTCCAGCCGTGAATGGAGGTGGGAGCCTCCTTGACGAGGCCGCACCCTCGCCGCGCCGCAAAGCACCACCACCCTTTATCCTCGGGGTGGCCACTCAGGCCGTAGCATTCCCAAAAGACATTCAGGGTGGCGGGAACCTCGTGCATGCGGCAGAAAACCTGAAAGGCTGTCAGGGCGCGCCATGAGTTCGGCACCAGCTGCGTCGGCGCCACCCTTAAACCCCGAAGCACCTGAACGACTAAGTCCGAGGGGGGAAAGCGGAACCCGGCCTGAAGAATGCCCTCATTGATGGCAACCTTCCCTGGAGGAGGATGGGACATCCTCTCCTCAGGCCCCGGGAGTGTAACATTGCAGGCCTCGGAAAGGTGGTATCGAGCCACGAACCTATCTAGGTCTTCGGCGGCCAACTCCGACTTAATGCGGTCTGCTCTCACTTCGCCCATCCCTAATGGCCAGTGAATCTACGGTCAGGACAGGGTCGAAAAGGGGGAAAAGACCGGAACGACTGGAGTACACTAATACAAAAGGAGAGTATGGAGAGCCCTAAATTAAAGAATGGAGCAACTCACCGGAAGAGAAGGAAGAACAGCTCCGAGAGCGTCAAAGGAGGAGCAAGCGAACAGTCCGACGGTGATGACGGCAGCGCAAAGGAGAAACTCGAAGATGTCTGTAAGGAGAAAGGCGGACGGAGGAGGACCCCCGGTTAAATAGGCGGAAAGGTGGGTGACGCCCCGGTAACGCCAGAGGACGCCTGGCTGCCGAAGGGTCGCTCGCACCCCAAAGGCGAATCGACGCCATTAAGGAAGGATGTCCGCCGAAATCCTCAGACTGCCAGGTCAGCAACAACCGCCATACGCCATAAAGAAGACGGGGAGCTCGAAGCGCGCGCGCCTCTCCGAGGGATGGCGGCGATCTCGAAGCATCACTTCCTTCACCCGTTCCCCTCCTGGTTCCAGGCTCGGAAGTGGGGGGCTACTGTTACGGGGGAACTCAGCCACCATGCCCCACGTGACCGACACGCGCGCCCAAGAAAACTACAGCTGCCCCTTGATCCAGTAACCCGACCCCGAGTCGGATATCTTCGGCTTCGCAGCCCGACCCCGAGTCGGCTGCCCCTTGATCCAGCAATCCGACCCCGAGTCGGATATCTCCGGCTTCGCAGCCCGACCCCGAGTCGGCTGCCCCTTGATCCAGCAATCCGACCCCGAGTCGGATATCTCCGGCTTCGCAGCCCGACCCCGAGTCGGCTGCCCCTTGATCCAGCAATCCGATCCCGAGTCGGCAACCTCTCGACAACGACAGGCTGTTCCCCTGAAGCACGCCACGACCCTCTGTCCCTGCAACGGTCGTATCCGGCGCTGCTCCACGATCTCCTGTAACAGCCGTACAAGGCGGAGCTCCACTACACCCTGTCACGGCCGTACCCAGCGCTGCCCCACGACGCCCTGTAACGGCCATGTCAGTGGCAACTCCATCGTGCCACACGATGACCAACCCCCCGAAGGACCCCCCAGCCTGGTATATATGCTGCGGGGGGGAGAAGGGGGGAGGTAAGCAAGAACTTCCAGAGCATTCTCCTACTACCTGCAATTATCTCTCCTTCTCCTCCAATCTCCTCTGACTTGATCGTCGGAGGGCCCCCACTACCCCAGTGGTGGTGCGAGGCTTGCTTGCAGGTTTTCCGGTGGAAGGTGGAGCACAATCAACATCAACCAAGGCAGCTCAGACGGAATCCCGTTCACACCGCTGTGCCAATCGTTCTCGGTTTGGACCACCAGCAACAATACATATTCTCAAGAGTTGAGAATTTAAGCCATGTATCATTGGTGATTAATTTCTAAATGCTCCTGATCAATGGATCATCACGAGGACGGTGATCGATCCGATCAGTACACAGATCACTTTCCTTCTGGATGGACGAGACTTGAGTCCACAGTGTAGGGACACTGAAGTGATAGTGCAGGTGCTTGTTAGAGAACAAGGGTACTGAGCGTGACCAAGACAAGAAGTCACTTGGATGTCTATCCACTCGTCAGTGACTTGCTTGATGTTGCAGTAGTGTGACTGGTCCTTTGACCTGCGGTGCTTCGGCTACTCACAGTGAGGTTATTGTAGTTTGACTGCACACATACATGGTCTCTAGCCATATGGGTCAATGCAGTGTAGATTGGTTGCAGTAAGTTCACTGTAGGAGTAGGGTATGCACCTATAAGGAATCTATCGACCTTGATAGAAGAGGAGTGATCCTATGTGATTTGTTAGACTGAGTTCTAAGACCTTGGCCAGGGCAGTAATATAAAGTGGAAAAAGAGTTTTTCACTATCGAACTCAAGTCGAATAAATCTTGACATATGACAGACGATGGGGTTTGACGAGTTGTCCATGACCTCCGTCCTGTAGGGATCCACAATAGTAGGACTGTATCACATGTTAACTGCACCTAGAGGTTCATCTTTCTATTCTACTGGGTAGCCACTACATGCTGCTAGGTGTCACTGGTGGATGGTGGGACTCATAGGGATTATCTTGATGATCGATAAACCCTAATGAGTTGAGTTGGAATCGTTCCAACCCATTGAAAGGAGTTTTCAATGATATTGTGATAGAGATCATAATATATCTCACTACCAGTCAGAGTAGAACCTATGGGGTTACACACACTAGAAGTATTGACCGATCCGATGGTTGAAAAGTGATTATGAATCACAAGTAATCAATTTGATTGATAAGAAGTTGAAGAAGGAACAAAGGGAATTAATTAATTGGACTTAAAACAAGAGTCCTACTTCGGGTAGGATTCCTAGAGTCCTAATTGGATTAGGACTGGGAATCCTAGTTGGAGTAGGACTGGGATTCCTACTTGGAATAGGATTCCTGCAATCCTAATGAGATTAGGAGTTTTGAATTAAAATAGGATTCCTACTTAGAGTAGGATTCCTAGAAATCCTAATTAGATTAGGACTTCGGATTCAAATAGAGTCCTAATTGGATTAGGACTAAAATTAAACAAATCCTAATTGGATTAGGATTCCTTAAGTCTAAATTAATTATTAATCTAATGAATCAACATGACTCCTAATTAGATTAGGGTTGAAGAGTTCAATTGAGTCATGGTTCATTCAAGTCCTAATTGGATTAGGACTAGCATAGATTGAACCCAATTTGGCCAATCCTAATTAGATTAGGATTAAACCATGAAAGAGGGACCTAATCCTCTTTGGAAGAGGATTAGGCTAACCAAGGAAGAGGGGCATCAGCCCCTCTCCACTTGATTAGGTGCGACATGAAGAGAGAGGGGGCCGGCGCCCCCTCTTGGAAAGTTGTCAAGGGCTCCTAACTTGTAGGAGTCCTTCATCCTTATTAAAGGAGGACTAGGGCCGGCGCCCTAGTTGAATCCTTTTCTTCCTCTTCAAGCCGTGGAAGCCCCCTCTCCTCCTCTTGGTTCAGCCGCAAGCAAAGGGAGAAGAAAAGCCAAGAGTTGGCGGCTTCCTTTCCCTTCCCTTCCTTCATCCAACGCAAGGAACAGCAGAAGGCTGCGTAGGGGCTCATCTTCTTCCTCTTCTTCATCCTTCTTCTTCCTCCTTCCAAGCACAATCAAGAGTTGATTGAGAGGGTAGACATCAGCCATCAAAGCTATCTCTGCAAGGGAGCTAGCACCCCGGTGAGATAGAGAGCTTGGATCGGATCCTGCTTCGTGTGGATACCCGTAGAGGCCGGACGTTTGAACGGCTTCAAGCGAACCCTCTTCCAAAACCACGAATTCAGATTTGCGGTGATCATCTACCCGCGCAAGGTGAAGATTTGATCTTCCTATTAGTTTTAAAAGTTTTAATTCTTACCTAATTACGAAAGGTCTCGAAACAACGTTCATGCGATGAACGTCGAACCCGTGCATGCTGATTCCGCTGCCATCTGATTTTTGTTTTTGAAATATCAGCGGCATGGGCGGGTTCCCAACACCAGCAGGGTGAGCTCCTTTATCTATACTTGGCCATCTCCTCGGTTGCGGTAAGCTCGGTCCTGGTCCGAGAAGAGAACAAGCTCCAAAGACCAGCGTACTACGCCAACCGGGTCCTAAGGGATGCTGAGACAAGATATTCCAGACTGGAGAAAACAATTTTTGTCCTAGTCACCTCGGCTCGGAGGCTCCGACCTTACTTCCAGGCCCACACTGTGGCCATACTGACCGACCAGCCAATGAAGCAGATTTTGCAGCGGTCGGACCGCGCCGGGAGGATTGCCAAGTGGGTAGTCAAGCTCGGAGAGTTCGACTTCGAATATCATCCGAGGCCGGCAATCAAAGCCTAGGTGCTCGCCGATTTCATCGTGGAGTACACTTTGCCCGACGACCCCGAGCACCAACTCATGCCAACGAAGGAGACCTCGGGGCAGCTATGAGTTCTACATGTGGACGGCTCCTCGACCTCGGGGGGCTAGCGGAGCCGGTCTTATCCTTACAAGCCCAGATGGGGTAGTTGCAGAGCAGGCCCTACGCCTCGAGTTTCCGGCCTCGAACAATGAGACGGAGTATGAGGCACTCATCGCCGGGCTCAAATTGGCGAAGGAGCTAAAAGTCGAGGACCTGAAGGCCTTCAATGACTCACAACTGGTCGTGAGCCAGATCCTGGGGGACTTCGAAGCAAGAGAGCCGTCAATGCAGAAATATCTCCGGAAGGTGCGGAACCTCGCCTCTACTATGAGCTCCTTCAACATCCAACATATTCCCAAGACAGAAAACCTGAGAGCAGACGAACTATCGAAGCTGGCGACCTCCCGTATGAGCGAGTTTCCTAAGATAACAATGCTCGAATATCTTCAAATGCCTAGCACGGAGGAGCCTGAGCCAACCCTCTGTATCGAAGTTAAACCGAGCTGGATAGACGAGCTCGTCAACTATCTACAAGGTGGAGTCCTCCCCAATGACGAGCTCGAAGCTCGCCGAATCAGGCGTCTAGCCTCCCGATTCATACTGTATGAAGGCAAGCTCTACTGGAAATCCTTCACCTCTCCTCTCCTCAGATGCCTCCGCCCGTCAGAGGCGGACTATGCTATGCGAGAGGTCCATGAAGGGATATGCGGGAACCATCTGGGAGGCCGAGCACTGGCTCATAAAATTTTGCGCCAAGGATACTTTTGGCCCACACTCCAAAAGGACGCAACGGACTTCGTCCGAAGGTGCGACCGATGCCAGCGGAACGCCAATATCCAGCGCCGACCCTCGGCCCCGCTGACCTCGATCAGTGCCCCTTGGCCATTCGCCCAGTGGAGAATTGACATCTTGGGGCCATTCCTCCTAGCAACCGGGCAGAGAAAATTTCTGGTCGTCTCCATCGACTACTTCACCAAGTGGGTCGAAGCTGAACCAGTGGCCCGGATCACCGAGCAGAAGATGCGGGACTTTGTGTGGAAGTCAATCATCTGTAGATTTGGACTCCCCCGCATCTTTATATCTGACAATGGCCGTCTGTTCGACAACATCCGTTTCAAAGAATTCTGCTCTGAGCTCGACATCGATCACCGCTTCACCTCGGTCGCCCATCCACAGACAAATGGAGAAACCGAGGTGATGAATCGCACCATTCTTCAGAGGCTCAAAGCTAGGCTCGACCGCTCTAAGGGACAATGGGTCGAAGACCTCTATAATGTCCTCTAGGCCTACAGAATAACATTTCGGCTCTCCATCGGCGAAACCCCCTTCAACCTAGCATACGGAACGGAAGCTGTTATTTCTCTGAAAGTTGGACTTCCCTCACCAAGAGTGGAACACTACGACACGGCCTCCAACTCTTCCCAACTCAGGGGCAACCTGGACGTCGTCGAGGAAACAAGGGAAACTGCCCGAGTTCGTATGGTGAGGTATCAACGAAAAACGGCACAGTACTACAACTCCAGAGTAAAAGCCAAGCTCTTCAAAGTGGGAGGCCTCATCCTCAGGAGGGTTGAAGCTTCTCAGCCTTCCGAGCAGGGGAAACTAGCCCTGAATTGGGAAAGACCTTACCGGATCGCACGTATCCAGCGGCCCGGAGCATACAAGCTGGAATCTCTTGAAGGAACCCTTATCCCACGAAGCTGGAATTCCGAGAATCTACGGATGTATTACCAGTAAAATTCTAAGGGGTCCCTGGTGATCAGGAACATGAATCCCGTCTCCTCACGATTATTCATCTACGGTTCTCCTTTGATCATGCTATGTTTCTCCTAATATTGGGACATTTGTGATCCTCAGATTACCCGACTCAGCTCGGATGACCGACACAGATCGGATGCCCGACCAAGATCGGATGCCCCAGCCAAGCCTGGAACGCCCTGCCGCATCGATATCGGGCTCGGTCTCGATCTTCCTCAAAGACCCCGACTAAGTTCGGGATGCCCCGTGTGTCGACCGTAGAGTCCCAAACTCCCTCAACCTCGGGAAGCATCGCAGGTCGACAGTGCATTTCCAGACCCCTCGACCTTGCGCACGATCCCTCGACTAAGGTCGGGATGTCCCGTGTGTCGACCGTAGAGTCTCAAACTTCCTCAACCTCGGGAAGCGTCGCAGGTCGACAGTGCGTTCCCAAACCCCTCGACCTTGCGCACGATCCCTCGACTAAGGTCGGGATGCTCCGTGTGTCGACCGTAGAGTCCCAAACTCCCTCGACCTCGGAAAGCGTCGCAAGTCGACAGTGCATTTCCAGACCCCTCAACCTTGCGCACGATCCCTCGACTAAGGTCGGGATGCTCCGTGTGTCGACCGTAGAGTCCCAAACTCCCTCGACCTCAGAAAGCGTCGCAAGTCGACAGTGCGTTCCCAGACCCCTCGACCTTGCGCATGATCCCTCGACTAAGGTCGGGATACCCCGTGCGTCGACCGTAGAGTCCCAAACTCCCTCGACCTCGGGAAGCGTCGCAGGTCGACAGTGCGTTCCCAGACCCCTCGACCTTGCGCACGATCCCTCGACTAAGGTCAGGATGCCCCGTGTGTCGACCGTAGAGTCCCAAACTTTCTCGACCTCGGAAAGCGTCGCAGGTCGACAGTGCGTTCCCAGACCCCTCGACCTTGCGCACGATCCCTCGACTAAGGTCGGGATGCCTCGTGTGTCGACCGTAGAGTTCCAAACTTCCTCGACCTCGGGAAGCGTCGCAGGTCGACAGTGCATTCCCAGACCCCTCAACCTCGCGCACGATCCCTCGATTAAGGTCGAGATGCCCCGCTGAGTCGACAGCGAGCCCAAGCTCCCTCGACCTCAGGGAGATGGGGTAGTACCTTCGCGGACCCCCGTGGCCTTCAACAATGGGGTCGCGCCTACGTGAACCCCCGAACGCGCGGGCACGCCAAAAACAGAGTTAATACACGACGTTCTCCCCTGATCGGCTGGTGCGGGCTACGCTGTGGCGCGAGGCTCTGACCGAAGCGCCGCCTCATTCTCCTACGGATGACATCACCTGCGGAAGCGGGCTACAGGCCAAAGAACACCTCTAAGAGCTGACTGCAGAGCGGAATTGGCTACCTCGACCCGAAGTGCTCGGCTCCGATGGTGCGAAAGGTACTTTCCACCGAGCACCTACATTATTGCATTTACTTATACACCATAACGATCGACAAAATCCCGATCGAGCTCGGGATCTCCCCCGACCAAAGTCGGGATACCCCTCCGAGCCAAACACAAGCCGAGGTCTCCTCGGCCTAAGACATGGTCTTCTCACCACTGATTTACAAATCAGTCCATACGGGCCCCTCAGAATGAGGACTCGGCTGAGTCTAAACGTCGATTTGGGTCGACGCCGGCCTGCAACGACGATTTCAAGCCCAGATATTTGGCCAAGCTCGGGAGTGCCGAGTCACAAATTCAATTAGACTTATAGGTACTCTGACCAGGTTCGAGACCAACAACCATGAAAACCCCGGCGATAGCTTGACTCTGGTATGCTATCTCCTTGGGGACCGACTCTGGGTTTTTATAAACTTATACCTGGCAAGCTAAGCCCAAAGGCTCGGCCAAAATCTCCCGCGAGATGGACCTGAAGACCCGACAAAACCCCTTCGGAGTCCAAGGCTCGAGCTTAGCGCTCCGCCAATTTGGAAGCCAAGCTCAGGGGCTCGGCAAGATTCGAATCCGAGCTCAAAGACCTTGAATTTTCCTGAAGTCCGAGCTTGGGATTTTTCCTATCGGACCTAAGCTTAACAACCTAGCAAACGCACTCGGAACTCAAAGTCTACGTACTCTAAATCTATGAACGTAGCCAGGTTCGCGGAATTCGCCGAAGGAAGCCAAAGGAAATTTTAATTTAAACAATCAAAAAATTTACCATACAGAAGAAAGAGACGAGCATAAATTTAGGAAAAAGGAGCTCTTCATTAAAAGCCCGAAGGCTAAGTACAAAACCAAGATTTGGCCGTACAATTTTGAGGGCCGACCTTGTTGACAACAAAAAAGAAGAAACAGGAAATAAAACCCTAAGGAGCGGGCGCAGCTCCGGGATCGTCTACCGAGGCCACCTCGGCGCTCCTTGTTGAGGCCCCGCCAGGTCCTTCCGCCGACCCGGACGCGGTATTGAGAGCTTCGGCCGAGACATCGTCGGCAGCTTCGGGGGCGGCATCAGGAGCTCCTTCAGGTGCCTCCTCGGTGGAAACCTCCCCGGCCTCTCGGACCTCGGCCTCACCCATATATTCGGGCCCATCCTCGCCTTCTTCAATCCCTGCTCCGGGCTGGAGTAGGTTGAGGTCGAACCCGGGGCAGAGTCGCTCAAGCTGATTTCGAAAATCTTCAAAACCGCGGATAAGTCCGTCCACGGCTTCCTCCTCCATCAGCTCGCGGAACTCCTCCGACTCCCGGAAGAGTTCCACCGCCTGTTCGGCTCGCTCCTCGGCTTTTTTCTCCCGAGCCTCGAGCTACTCGATCTTGAGTTGAGCAGCCCTTACCTCGTTCTGATGAACGACGATCATGGAGCGGGCCTCGGCCAGACGAGCCTCTGTAGAGCGCACCTCCGATCTGGCCAAGGCGTGTGCGCCCTTCTCCTCCTCGAGCTCCGTGGTTAGAGTCCGAAGCTTGCCTTCGACGGCCTCCACCTTTGCGAGAAGCTCTCTCCGCGAGGACTCGACCTCGCCGAGCTTCTTCTCGACCTCCTCCCGACCCCTAAGACATCTTCGAGCCCGCTCCTAATAGTCTGTCGTTATGTGCATCAGGGTCTCAACCTCGTGGAGATGCTGCAAACAGCGGGTGGGAGAGTGAATTAGGGCTAGAGACTTGAAGCTAAAAACGAGAGTCAAAAGACAAAACTTACCCGGACAGCGGAGCAGTAAATTCCGTCCAAGAAGCTGTTGTAGCTCATGGACCGGATCTCAGCCTGGTCGGCCGGGAGCAGCGCGACTCGGAAGATCTGGCGTGCTACTGCAGGATTGTTGAGGGCCGAGTCACCCTCAAAAACCTCCCACCCGAGGAAGTACGGCCTCCTCTCTGGTCGGGCCTCACCCTCCGAGGGACCCGGGAGACCAAGTCTTGCTAGGCTTGACGGGGACGGCCTTGCAGCTTCTTGGCCGCTTCCTGACTCAGGCCCTGGCCGTTGGGGGCGGACAGGCGGTCGAGCCGGCCGCTGCGAGATAGGGGCTGGGCACGCGAGCGCCGCAGAAGTCCCCACAGAGCTCGAGCCCCCACGATTGGAGCTCGGTACCTCCCTCCGAGCAGGCCTGGAAGCCCCGCCCAGGGCTATGCTCGTCTCGACACCCGCGCCAGATGAAGTTCTAGCTTTCTTCCTCGGCTCAGGCAGGGCTCTGCCGATTTCGGCTGCCCTCTTTCGGAAGCGAGCGTAGATGGCTACATTCTTTGTCACCATCTTCGGAACGTCTGGAAGAACAAAAGAGTTAAATGTTAGGAAAGAAGAGACAGAGCAGAACAAACGACAAAAACCATCCCCCTTACCCTGAGGGCGCGCCGAGCTTAAGCCTACGTTGACTAACGCGTCCTCACTTATGAGGTCGTTCAGAAGGATGTTTTCCTCGAGGCCGTATAGAGCATCGAGGATCCTCTGCTCATTCTCGGACAGTTTGGGGAGCCTGCTAGCATTCTTGAGCCGAGCCTGCCCCCACCTGGGGTCGAATCCCCATGACCGCTCGGAGGACAAAAAGAAGAATTTCTCCTTCCACCCATGAATGGATGTCGGAGCGCCCCGAAAGAATGACCGACCACTCCGAAGGGCAAGATAAAACCATTCTCCGTCTCTAGGTTGGACTTCAGTAAGAAGCACCACCGAAAGACGTTGACAAAAGTCGGTATCCCGTGCGCAATGCACAAGGATAGAAAACCGACGATCGTCCTCTACGCGTTTGGAGCGAACTGCGCTGGGACAAGTTGGTAAGTCACCAGGAGCTCATTCACAAACGCGTGGAAGGGGAACCGCAAACCGGCCCAGAGTGTTTCCAGATACACCCCGATCCGACCCGGGGGGGTCTCGTCACTCGATCCCCCAACCCCGCAGGTTCCAGACGGAACCCCCGCTGAGGGAAAAACTATTCCTCAGCCATCTCTACTTCCTCACCGCTCATGGTGGATCCGAATTCGTTCGGACCACGACCCATCCCAGAAAAATGACCAAAGGGAAAGCAAAAATCTCCGAGCAGACAAAGGGGAAAAAGGCACCTACTGAAATCTTCGCCGGAAATATCAATAGACCAGAGAGAGGCGCGACGGCCGCCTTGGAATATCGCCGGAAGGAACAGAAGGTAGGAAGAAGGAACAAGGGGCGACTATAGCGACAGCCAAATAAAGGCCCCCGGGGCCAGAAAGGGCATTTATATAGACCTCTCCGACAGCCCGAATCGGCGGAACAAGATCCCGCCTTCCGTCTAGATCGTGCCACGCGTCAGCCCCGAAAACCGAAACGCCATATTAAATCTAGGCCGACGCTTTGAATACAGAATCAAGAAAGCGCCATATCGGATCGCGAAGCCCCATCATGAGCTCACGAAGCGAGGACGCTTCGAAAAGCGAAAGGGTGTCGCCCCGTCTTCTCCCATTAAAAGCGCCTTAAAGCGCGCGGAGCGCCGAAATAATTCGAAATCTCCTGGCCCCCACCAACGCAGCAAAAACAGCTACTTTCCGCGTCCGAGCTCGCTCAAACTCGGAAGTCGGGGGGTAGTGTTGGAGAAAAATCAGTCACTCCAAAACATAGGGGGCACGCGGTCGGCACGTGCTCCCGACCAGAAGGCGCCCATCCGGAGGCACCCGACCAGGCCTTAAGGCCCGCAACCAGACCTGGAGTCCGACCAAGCGCTCAACCCCGAGGCGCCCCGCCCAAACACTTAGCCTTAACATCCTCGACCTTGAGAGCCTGGTCTCCCAACTGCACCGTCCACCTACTGCAATCACATCCACTTGCAGTCCGATCAGGGACCATACCCTGCCATTGCACTAAACAATTAATGCGCATGACCTCTGCTGATCTCCGGCTCACTCAACATTAATGCGCATGACCTCTACTGATCTCCGGCTCACTCAACAATTAATGCGCATGGCCTCTGCTGATCTCCAGCTCACTCAACAATTAATGCGCGTGGCTCCTGCCATTTATGGATCTCAAGCCCTCCACGGCAAATTCGCTCGGCCGCGTCCGATCAACCACGACGACTCATTACCGTCAGCTTGATCTCCTACGGCAAGGTATTAATTCACACGATCGTGCATTAATCCGACACATACAATCATACGGTAACCCGTTCGCTCCGTCACATCGCAGGTATATCTATATCCCCCTATAAAAAGGAAACCCGACGTCCGGAGAGGGGGTTGGCTGGCAAAAACTCGAAAAATTACTCTTTCTCCACATATTTGCCCCCTCTGACTTGAGCATCGGAGGGCCGGTGCCGGAAACCCCGGCCACCAGCTTGTTGCAGGTCTCCCGAAGGACGCCGCTCGTCGACGGACCGCCACCCGCCATTCCAGCACCGGAGCTCCCCTCCTCCTCAGCCGACGGTCGCCCCCGGGTCCAAATTCCAGCAACAGAACTCAATGACGGAGTCACCGGAGGAAATGGAGTCCACTGCAATGGAGCCGGGAGCGGGAGGAAGACGGGACTCTGCAATGCCAAATATGCATGATTTAGTTTTTGGCTTCCAAATTGACACAACTCAATTCTGACCGAAGGCTCCTAATTTGGTGCGAGTAAATCTATTATCTTGAATAAAGCTCATACCCTAACTTTACCGAGAAATTATTTGACCAAGCATATTAGATGCAATGGAAATTGTGCTCAAGTTGAAAATTTTGGAGCTAGATCGGGTCAATTTGGGCTCATAAGTATGATTGATATGTTCACTAGCAAATTGACTGAATGGCAGTGTAACATGTCCCACAAAGTAAGGAAGTTTTTAGCTAAAAAAAAATGGAAGCCATCCTTTGTCTCACCTTTTGGTTTAACCACTAAGCTTGGTCACTGGCTCCTACTAAGTTTTTTTTCTTAAATTTTTTTTATTAGTGGATTAAGGGTTTTCTCAATATTTTGTGATAGTGTTGATAATAAAATGAATTGGACCATTTCAGGAGTGCGAAAGCTACAGGCTGCTGGTTTCTATTATCTATTTGCATCTTGAGTCATCATCAAAAAAGCTTCATGAGTTGAAGCTATCTTTTTATTAATGGAGCCCCCCACTTTAGAAGGACCTATGTACTATCTTTTCAATTCAGCTAACAGATGGCTAAATATTTCATAAAAATATTAAAAAAAATTAATTATATATATATATAAAATAAAGATTTGGTTTGTATAGAGTTCTTCATACATCATATGGTTGCTAAATTAATGATATTCATGTTAATATGCTTGATTATTACTAAAATTTGTTGCTTAATATGCAATAAAAACTTGGCTTGAAGTCTTTTATTGATTATAATTTGTTAAGCTACTATATTGCATTTTAAGAACAGTAAGAAATGGAGGAAAAAAATATATTCTCCATCATTTGGAAAAGGATAGAGACGGTAGGCGGCTTTCACTATTTTATTAATTGGGACAATGCGTCCAGGTCCAAAGATCAGGGAGGATTAGGTATAAAAAATATTGATTAAATGGGTTTGGAAGCTTGCTATGGGCTAAAGTAATTTTTGGTGGAGACGGGTTAAATGCGCTTATTGTTTAAGGAGAAGGTTGTGGATGAGAGGCAAAAAATGCATCAAGCAATTCTTTCCAATTTGGAAAGATATTGGTAACCCAACTGAGTAGCTTTTGGATCTCTTTCAAGCTGGGTAATGGCAGTGACATCCTTTTCTGGAAGTGGTTTTTGCTTGTCTTTTTGAAGACTTATACTCTAGATCCCTAAAACCAAATTGCACAGTTGATTTGTAATGGTCTTGGAGATCTTTCACTTGGAAAATTTAACTTGTAATATCTAAGAACACTAAAATTATATTGCAGTGGTTTTTATGAATATCTTTCTAAATATCGAATTTTGCATGAATACCCTCACAAAATTAATATTTATATATATACCCTTGTCGAATACTTATTTTGCTATTTTACCCTTTTTATCCTTGTTTTTATATATGTGCCCATGCCATCAAATAGCATTAAAAAATTAACGGTTTCAAATTAAAATAACTAAAATACTCTTAATGAGTAGATATGCAAAAAGAAACATTTATAAGACAATCACGATGGAGGACAAAAAAGTAAGTTCAAAATTTTATTTTATTTTTAATTAAAATAAATATAGTTTTCATTAACGGTGTTAGAAGAATCGTTATATTAGAGTTATTTGTACAAAAATAGTATTTTTATGATGGTACAGAAATAAATATAAATGTTTAGAGGGTATTTATGTAAATTTGAATTTTTAGAAGAATATTCATGCAAAAAAAATATAAAAAAAATTATACTTACACATCACATGGGACTGGAATTAATAACACCATCATTCGTCATATTAATGCCAATATTAGTGATGGGAGTTTCTTCTCAACTATCACTAAAATTCACTGCTTAATATACAATACAAATTAGATTATTGAAGTATTCTATTTATTGTAATTTATTATTTTTTTATATTCCTTAAAATAATTAAAAAAAGGATGAAAAAGAACAAATATATGCTATTGCTATATTAAAATGGATCATATCGTCTCGAGGTAAAGAGAATTGAACTTCATTTTATTTTTTTTTATGCTTTTTTTTTTGTCAAACCTTTATTATTTTTTTCTTCAATACATGCAATTTTGTTTGTCTCAATTAGCATTTTCATCTCTTCAGAAATTATAGCTTTGCAAACCTTTTCCCTCAGCCAATCAAATTTGGAACCGGATATAGCATGATCGTAGCATGCTGATTGGTTTTCACCATCATTTCCTGTTTGGCACCTAGAAGCTGATTAGTCCCAAATCCAGATTCGTCGTTGCAAGGGCCGTTGTATCTGATCGCAGAAGACAAAAGATGCGGATCTAGACGCCCTTCGACTTCATATCTCGAATTTGGAATTATTTAAATACAACGTGTCAACCTTGTACAACTTCGAGTCGTACAAAACATCACGCACCCGGTTTTAGACCTGAAAAGCCTCTTAACGTACAATATAGCTTAGTATTAGCGTACTACAACAAAAACCGTGGGTCTCGCTTTGCTGAAAAAATTATGAAGTCACTTCCATTCTTCTTCTTCTACTACTTATTTTTAGATTTTTTTTCTTTTTCGTTCTGCTGCTGCGGCTGTCGAATATGAATACATTTTAAAAAATAAAAAAATAATTAAATTCTGAAGCACATCAGATAATCAATTTTTTTTTTTTAAGCCATAGAATCTTTCTAGAATGAGTAGCCGCATAAGAGGTTATCGAATCTGTTGCCTCATTAGTTTGGAGTGCAGGATAGTTGAACGTAAGAGGAAGAATTAAAAAATACTTCCACATGCATTTTGGGTATAAAAAATTCTATAATTTTTTTTTTATTTGAGAATTATATATTAGTTTATATTTTAATCCATGAAACTCCTTGCTTTTTAGATAAGTGGAATTTCTAATTAAAAAAATAAATTAAAAAATTGTTTCTTTAGAATTCTAGAAAACATATATCTTTTCATAGAGTACAATTAAATGATGTGGCATATTTAATTTTTTTTATAATTTTCAATAATTTTTCTCTGAATTGGAAAGAGGAAACAGATAAAAAAAATAAATAGAAAAATGGTGCATATGATTTGGTGAGCATAGAAACTCGGAATGAGATAAAAAAATTAATTCTATTTTGTATTATAATAATTAAATAAGAAATCAAGTATAATTACTTTTAAGCTAAAATAACAAAAGTAGTAAAAATATGATATTTTTGTACAGAATAGAGCAGCATGTAATAGAACAAAGTCCCTTCTTTACACAAAAATATTTATACATCCTTAATCATATTTTGAAAAGATGAGACTATTATTTTTAAAAAAACTTTAAAAATTCTAGTTCTCCAATAAATCAATCAAGAAAAATATATTCATTCACTGATCTATCTCCAAATATAAATCTATTTACTATTAAAACTAGAGTTCAAAAATAAAACCTAAGTTCGAGATCCATGCTCTAAACATATGAACCTATAACACATAGATTTAGTGGCTAACAAAACTGAATTCTATCAATACTTCTTTTCCCCTCAAAAATACCTCTCTAAAACTTAAAACTTCTCTTCTATATGCATAGCATACGCAAAACAAAAAATTAAAGTTGGCAAAATATATAAAAAAATAAATTTTATAAAAAAATAATGTAATTTATATCTTTTCATTAAATGCTATATCACCTCCAAAATCTAATTGACGCCGTACTAATAAAAAATTGATAGTATACTAACTTTTTGATAACTCCATCCTATATTAAGAATTTAAGATTCATCAAGCATTTTCTAAAAGATAAATTTACTAAACAAATATGCTTAATTGATAAATACACTATAAGGGCAGTACTAAGTGGATAAGTGTATTTTTAATTAAAAAAATAGAAATATAAAAATATAGTTGATCCCATGCAATGCATATGAAAAGAGGGCAAGTGAAATAACTAATAACCCAAAAAAAATAAAAAATGATTTAGGTTTATAAAATAAAAATATATAAATTTTAGAAAAAAATCATTTTGGTCATTCAACGAACCATCCCTATCTTTCCCACCCCTCAAACCTTGCCTTGTACTCACCAACCGCATTGGACTTAATCTCCCATAAATCCACCCCACCTTTCCTCCTTTTCTCCCCCCACCAAACTCCTCTCTTTTTTTTTACTTTTGCCTCCTCCCCTGTTTCTCCTCCCCCTTTCTCCAATGGCTCCAATGGCCGCTGCCACCGCTGCCGCTGCCGCTGCCGCCGCCACCCCCAACTCTTTCCTCCTCCAGAACCCCCTCCGACCCTCCCCCAAACCCCTCGCCCTTCGCCCCAATCCCCGATTCTCCGTCTCCTGCGCCGCCGTCACCTCCGCCCCCTCCTCATCCCTCGCCGCCCACGCCGCCTCTCCCGGCGACCGCGGCGTCTTCAACTTCGCCGCAGGCCCCGCCACACTTCCGGAGCCCGTCCTCCTCAAGGCCCAGGCCGAGCTCTACAACTACCGCGGCTCCGGCATGAGCATCATGGAGATGAGCCACCGCGGAAAGGAGTTCGATTCGGTCATCAAGAAGGCCGAGTGCGATCTCCGCCTCCTCCTCTCCATCCCCGACGACTTCGCCGTCCTCTTCCTCCAGGGCGGCGCCACCACCCAGTTCGCCGCCGTCCCCCTCAACCTCTGCTCCTCCACCTCCGACCCCGCGGACTACTTGGTCACCGGATCCTGGAGTGACAAGGCCTTCAAAGAAGCCCAGAAGTTCTGCAAGCCCAACCTCATCTGGTCCGGCAAGCCTGAAAAGTACACCATGATCCCATCTTTCGACCAGATCCCGCAGAACCCCGACGCCAAATACCTCCACATCTGCGCCAACGAGACCATCCACGGCGTCGAGTTCAAGGATTACCCGACGCCGGCGAATAAAAACTCGATCTTGGTCGCGGACATGTCCTCCAACTTCTGCTCGAAGCCCGTCGACGTCTCCAAGTTCGGCGCGATCTACGCTGGGGCGCAGAAGAACGTCGGCCCGTCTGGGGTCACCATCGTTATCGTGCGGCGAGATCTCATCGGCAGCGCCCAGGAGATCACGCCGGTGATGCTCGACTACAAGACCCACGCCGACAGCGCTTCGCTCTACAACACGCCGCCGTGCTTCGCGATCTATATGTGCGGCCTGGTGTTCGAGCATTTGCTGGAGCAGGGCGGACTGGCAGAGGTCGAGAAGAAGAATGCGGAGAAGGCCGGAATTCTCTACGATACGATCGACGGGAGCGGCGGGTTTTATATCTCTCCGGTAGAGAAATCGGTGAGGTCGCTGATGAACGTTCCCTTCACGCTGCAGAGGAGTGAGCTTGACAAGAAGTTCATCGAGGAGGCTGTTAAGGAAGGGATGGTTCAGCTCAAGGGCCACCGATCCGTCGGCGGCATGCGGGCTTCGATATATAACGCGATGCCGTTGGCCGGAGTTGAAAAGCTGGTTGCTTTCATGAAGGATTTCCAAGCCAGGCATCCTTGATCGAGGATAAGATTTCTCCTTAGTTTCTATTCCATAAGATCTTTGATCTTTCGTTTCTGGGCTGTTTTCAGTTGCATTCTATGCAAAATGTAATGTCTTTCTTCATGAGTTGATTCCAAAAAGTACTATTATTCATTGTTAGTCTGGTGTGCTTCATGAGGTGTAATGCTAAAATTTTTTATTTTAAAATTATTCAGTGTCTCAAAACCAGGTAATGTTTTGTTTTGTTCTATTTGTATTGGAGTCAGAACTACTAGTAAGGCTATTATATTTTGTTTGTCCTGATAGAAGAACTTGTGCTTGATGTTGATTTATATGTTGATGGTCTTTCGAGTTCGCATGGCCTTGTATGTTTTCTGTAAAATTCTGATGCCGTATACAGAATCATTCACGCCACTTTCTACTGGAAGTTATCTTGTCTGGTTTAATTGCTTTTAAAAACTATATTGTTAAATGAGAGGCCTCTTTGTTTTAGGTTTGGACTTGATGTTAAGCTATTTTTGCTGTGTCTCTGTCTACCTTTGCCCTTTGATTCATTTTGTGGCTTTTAATTTACATAAACGGGTATATTCTTTTCTCTTTATGCACATATCTAACTGGACCCTTTTCTTCATAACTTGCATGTCAATCCCTCCAATTTGAACTTCAGCAGAAATTGAACCACTCATATCAGTCTAATATTCTGCAGAGCAAAGCGCTGATTGTTTTAATGTTTTAGTTTTTCCTCTTTGAAGATTGATGGTGTAATCGAAATATCTAGGAGGGGCCTGTATTTTCTTGTATGAGGAAAGATGAAGTATAACAAGTCTTTTGAAGAGCCAAGACCCTAGACTAGATCTAACACTTTATATTGGTTGGTGAGAATTCAAAACAAAATAGCAGAATTGGGGAAAAATGTATTCTGTGCAGGTTCACTTTTTTCCCCCATTCTTTCCCTTAACATTTAGAATTGCCGATCTCAGAATTTCCTATCTATCTGAAAGAGACTTGGTTAGCAAACTTTAATTATTTTTTCCCAGATTTAAGGCTATGACTGAGCTGTTCCAATGTTGTCGAAGACAGCATCCATTTTGAAGGTATAGACTCAACTGAGATGTTAATTATGCCACTTGTTAAATGTTATTTACTTTCTCAGCTTTTGTTGCTTTTGGGATATAAACCCAGTTTCACAAATCGTGCTACGTTGAATAGATCTTTTCCTGCAAATTACCTTCGCAACAAGTTCAACTCTTTGTGAGCTTTACCTTGATTCTTCCTATCTGATTTGACTCATTGAGAATGTGTTCTATATAACGTTCTTTATCATTGTGAGATATTTGTCGGATAATTTCCTTCAAAAAAAAAAAGAAGAAGAAGAAGAGGCATTTGTCGGATAATAAAATAAAAGTTCCACCCTGCTTACTGGTATTAAAGAATAAGGCTTTGGAGTTTGTATGTGAATCCTATATCTGATTGGGTGATAATTTAATAGTAAATGTTAAGCTTTTTTGGGTTTGTTAATTGAATGCCCCATTTGAAGATCCACATATGTGCTCGGATAGGGGCACAAGAGGGATGCTGAGCATGGATTAGCAGTTTCTGAAATGAGATCTGCCTCTGATTGCATTCACTAGATGCTCTTAGGGTCAACCTGCTTGTATAACATGGTAATGCTTCGGTTGAAGAAGGTTAGGAAACAT